>NC_056739.1:1189996864-1190171864 GCF_019279795.1 Protopterus annectens
TAGATCGAGATTTTGGCCTTAATATTGAAGGTGCTGGCGGTTTAATATGCAAGTCTGTAGGCCTGAATACACCCTCAGAAGCCGGTACCTGCACAGTGGCTCCGGACCCATCCAAGGTAGAGACATCCACGGGATCCATAGGTGAAGCATCTCGCGGCATACCGGACTCCAAACTGGTCTCAGTACAGGCCTGCGAATCTGAAGTAGCGGGTATCAGGGGCTGCAAAAGCGCCTCACTGAGTACCAGCGGACTGGAGACTAGCTTAACGGAAGCGTCATCGGCAGTTTTGGACCTATGCGGCCTGTCTCTGTCTTTATCCTTACGTTTTTTCAGAAGACCAGTAGTCGGATGGCTTAACAGAGCCATTTTGGAGTACGTAGATAGAGTACGAAAGTAATTGGCTGCAAAAATGGCCCAACGACTAATAGTTCGGGTGTTGAACAAGGCACAAAACCGACAGCGAGGGATGTCGTGGTCTGGGCCTAAACAGGGGATGCAGTAAGAATGAAAATCTCTATGAGGTATTTGCTTTCCACAGGTAAGACAATTGTTAACTTTTACTGACATCGGTTGGAGCAAGAAAAAGGATCCCCAATGGGGTACTTATCTTTTTTGAAGACTTTGGGTCCAAAACTCAAAAACAAAAATTTCAGGAGACGACCGACCGGCACTTGCGAACTGCTTCATCTTCGGGCACCGCACGACAAGAAATACTGATATAATGGCATCGTCTGCATGTTTTATACCCCCGATGACCTGACGTCACGGAAGAAATGACAGCATCCGACGCAGAAATCCAAAGACACTGGTATTCAGGCCGGCTGAGGGCCGCCTGAGGCAGGCAGATAACCCAAATGTGATGACTGCAACAGTAAAACACGAAGAACTTCTACCCTAGAATGGAGGAGGAAGAGTGTTTGCACTGCACAGTGATCCCACTCTAACATTTACTTTTGAGTAGCTGTACTATGCTCTTCATACACACCACTGCTGCAGTAATAATTCATGAAGTACAGGAAGACTCCCACAGCTACACAAAGTATTGTGTGAAGTTATAGAAATGGACAGAATGCAGATGATGTCCCAGACTCACTGTTTACCACTTGCAGTGTTCCTGTCTTGAGCTCTGATTTGAAGACCTACAAGACACAGACAAAAGAATCTCATTCACCTCTAAGAATTTGTCCTTGGGCCACCTGCCCTTCAGAACACGCACAGTCAGCACCTGTATTGGTTCTGAAATTGTGATGGGAAGCCTGGGCTTTGTGCTGACCTGGTAAGCCCACTAGCTCCCTTTCTTTCTATTAGAAAGGATGATGACAATTCTTCCTAGAGTCTGGTCACTTTGCTCCAACAGGATTTCCAAGTTCCAGTGGATCTTTCTCATATATAATCTTGCATGGCAACGTTTAGGAAGGATACTAAAAATGCTGGCATACTCCAGGGCCTATAAGAACATTCAGGCTATTAGGTGAGAAGCCATCAGGAAGAACAGGTCCATTATCACAAACTTGTCTTGGTGGAAAAGACAATATACCTGAACTGGTTGCACAGCACTGCTGCCATGAAGGTCTGTGGGAAGCGAAATGGTTTGCATTATGAAGGTACGAGGAAATGTCCAGGCTGAGAAGGTAATGTAAAGACTGAAGGCTATAACAATAGGTCCTCCAGATTGCAGACCTGAATTAGGCACTCATGCAGGTCTAGGAGACATGATTACTGTTATTTGCAGATGCATAAAAACTGCTGACAAACATCAAGACTAGATGCAGCAGAAGAGCCAAAGGGCAAGGACATGAAATGACAACAGGAGGATCCTACAGCAAATCTAACTCACTGTTGTCATAGGTTCATAGGTTCATACTAGGCTATCTGCCCGAGGGCATTTATAAGCCTAGCCCATAGTTTTGTGGCTTATGCCACCCCTTTAGTTTGGAGAAACTATGCCCATTATTTTGCTGTGCCTCTGTCGAGCAGTGACACTGAGGTAACCCCTGGGGTGTATCTGCGATCTCCCATCCATTGGTCAAGATTCCTCTTGAACAAGGCCAGCGAGGTGCTCTGCCTCACATAAACCGGGATTTTGTTCCACAGCACAGGGAGTCTTTGGGTGATGAATCTATCCCTCCAGCACGTCCTATTAATAACCGTGTCGAGGTTTAAGTCTCCCGCCCTTGTGGCTCTGAGGGATCTAGATTTTTTGAGATGAAGCATGTTCATCAAATCTGGGTTTGACATGGCCTTGTATATGTCAGGCATAGGTCACCTCTGAGCAAGCGGTAGGCAACTGAATATAACTGGAGTTCTTTCAGTCGGGCAGCATAAGACAGATTTTTGAGACCCTTTATCCTTTTGGTGAGGAACTTGTGTGGCCTCTCCAGCTGCTGCAAGTGTCGGGTCAGATACATTCCGAATGGGGCATTGTACTCGATCATTGGTCTGATGAGTGACGAGTATAGGGAGACTATGACTTCCCTTGATCTAGATGTGAATCCCTTCATGATAAGGTGGGCAATGTAGAAGGTCTTCCTAACTACTTTAGCAATATGAGTGTCGAATGAAAGGCTACTGTCAACCTGGGTTTCCAGGTCCCTAATAACTTCTTCTGTGTTCAGGGGATTGCCACCTATATGGTAGCTAGGGGTAACCTTATTTTTCCCAAAGGGTATGACTATGCATTTCTTGGCATTTAACTTAAGGCCATGGCTCTGGCACCAGTTATCCGTTTCTGTGAGACCCTTCTGAAGGATATCTGTGTCGGATGTGTTTTCAACTATGGCGCCCAGTTTGCAGTCATCTGCAAACTTTGTCAGCCATAACCCTCCTGTGTTTGCTTGTACTTCAGAAAAGTAGATGCCAAATAAGAGTGGGCCCAGGACTGAGCCCTGTGGGACACCACTTGTGACAGGCTTTGAGTCTGACATGGCGCCAGCAACTCTGACCCTGTGGGTTCTGTCACTCAGCCAGTTTGCAACCCATCTTGTAATGTATGGGTTTACATTTAAGTTGATGAGTTTTTCAATGATACCCGAGTGAGGTATTGTATTGAAAGCCTTCGCCAGGTCTAGGTAGGCTGTATGGACTGCCTTTCCCTCGTCAATGGCCTTGGTGACTGTTTCGAAAAAGTCAATCTTGTTAAAAGAAATATGTAGGCATGCTTCATGTTTAAGATGCAAGGACAGCATCCTTGACTTCTTTTACCAAAAGCAGTAAGACAGGCTGCATGATATGCATTTTGAAATTTTGTTTAGACACCCAAAATGTGTTTGCTCTTCACAGATGTAGGGAAGATCTCCAGAGATTTCTACTGAATACTAGGAAAAACTAACTTCCACTCTATGTCATTAGGACCACCTCTACAGTCTGCTATTCAAGAAGCTGGGCAGAAGCTGCATGTCCAGACAAAGATAAAACTGCAGGAATTTAGAGCATTTTCTTAAGTTAAGAATTATTTTACATATTGGAGTAGGGAAGGGGGAAACTTTCCCAAAACAGGAACCTCTCTTACCCACAAGATTTGAAAGAGATAAGGGGGTGAATGAGTCATAAGTAGATTACACTTCAGCTACTTGAAAAAGGCCTGTCAGAGATCTCAACTGTCGCTGTCTACGGCTTTACTGCCTGGTCTGATCCTGCTCTCTTTTCCAGCTTTACTGTCTTTTATATGTATACTTACCTCTTCTCCTTACTTTCCTTTAAAAGGGCCATCATTTGGCTGAGTAATTCCTAGAAGAGATGTTTAACAGATTGCACAGTTTTCCCCCTCTTCCAATTTCTTGAAATTTTGGGGTGGAGGAGGGTCAGCACTGCACTCCACAAAATCAAACTTTCTAGGAAGAGTGTTAGGAGCCAAACAATGCATTATCAAAATGTTTTCAAATCCTGGCTTTTCTGGGCTGACACTGGTACAGGTCAGGTCCTCCATTTCTAAGGGTTCAAAGTACTCTCTGCATGACAGCGAATTACTTAAAATACTCCCACATAACACTGGTCTCTGAAGACAGATCAATGGGGAGGGAGGGACCTGATGAAATTGCACCAGCAATACTGTAACCCATAGCAGATTACACTGGATCTGAGAGAACCTCTGAAAAGTAGAATTTGTCTAAGAGTCAAGCTTTCTAAAGAAGGGTTGCAATTTCTTTGTGGATTACTCCCTGAAAAGGGTCTTTATTTCTTTACTGTTGTGGAGTAATGGCTGAAATGGAGGATAAAAACCATCCTTGACTTCTGCCTTTTTTTTTTTTTTTTTTTTAATAATTGAGGTCTCATCTCCTCCTATCCTGACCCTTACCAATTGAGCCTCGTTTACCTATAACCTTGGCATATTTAATTGTTCCATAAACATTCCCATTTGTATATTTTCTTGATTTCCATATTTCTCTGCTTAATACAGACTTTCACAGAATTTCTGAAATATTTCTAATACCTCTACAGGATCTCGTTACCTTCCTTGTTACTGGCTCCCTAAGCTTGGTGACAGCACTTTACTTTCTGTTGCCCGAGTCATTCTGCTAAAAGTTTTGGTGCTCTAGTGTTATCAAAAAAACAGTTGCTTAACAGCAATCTTTCTAAACTTGTATATATTAGCAAAGTAAGCCCTTATTTTCTGCTTAACATTCTGGAGCGGATGCTCTTCTTGTTCTGTAAGATTCCCCCTATTCTACAATACTTTTAACATCTGTCAGTCCCTCTAAATAATCCTGGTTTGTTCTTAACCATAGCCCCCTTTCTTTTATTTCCACCCTATTTTTAAATGCCACCTTGATTTTATCCCACTCCCTACCCACATTTTCAGAAGTCATTTCTACCCTTTTGAAAAGCTCCTGAATAATCTCCACTATCCATTCGTTAAAATCCTTTTTTTCAACAGATAGGTGGGAAAGCGCCGGTGCCTCATTTTTATTTCATTACCCTGTGTTTTTATTTTAATTATTGGCACATTATCTGAAATCGTTACTGGGTGCATATCAAGATCTTCAATTAAATGCACACATTCCTGTGAAATGCAAATTCTGTCTAGGCTAGCCTAGTTTTTACATCTTGGGGAATAATATGTAAATTCACTCTAAACTATTAACAAATTTACATCTTCTGTGCCAAATATTTTCATAAATTTCTTCAAAAATCTACCATCCTTTGTTATACATTCCCTTCTGGGTCCCCAGACACATCTTTACTGCTGCAAATCAAATTCCCGTCCCCATCTATAAGTAATATCCCTTGCTGAAAATGGATTATTTTTCCCAGAATATTCTTAAGCTCCAAGCTCCAGCTACAGTTTTAGGTGGAATATAAATGTATGCCAGTGTAATTCTCCTCCCTTGACGGTAGCCTCTTAGCACTACAAATCTGCCATTATCCTCTTTTTATCCTCTTCCATTACTACTGGATCTCCTCTTACAATTAATAGAATTACTCTTCTTTTCCTTTGTCCCATATAATCCACTTAATAACCATCCTGAAAACCTTTCATCAAATTCATGTTTAGTTCTTTCCAAGTGTGTCTTCTGTAACAGCAATTTGCATCCAAGTTTTTTAATACAGTTCAATATTCTTTCTTTATATTTATCTGTCAGACCATGGACATTTAAAGACATTACAGAAAGCATCATTGTATTACAAAGTTATTACTCTCACCTTTTATGCAGAACACCATTTTGTTAAATGTCTAGTTCCAGCTTTTGTATTACATGCATACACTGTTTGGCAGGCTAAACTTTTATATAGCTGTATCTTGTCATATCCATTTGAGCCTATGTCACATCTTACAAAACTTTGTTTTATTGAAAGCCCTCAAAAAATACCCCCTTAAACCTATTAATTTAATATGAACTCTCAAAACTATGTACATCTTCAAATATTGAAGTTTTACCCTCCTAATAGGAACAAATGTCCCAAACTGACAGCCACACCCATAGACCTGAGTTAACCTAAAAGAAATGCTATCCATACTAAGATGTGTGGTGCAGCCTGTGCTTCTACTAAGTGCTAACTGGTTTTGTCTCATCTTTATAGCTCTCCCAACTGGGAAAACCCCTAAATGCTTTTAGAGAACATTATCCCCTAGTCAGTTTCTCTTTTTTTCCCCATTGGCAATGACTCTCCACCAGACTGCAACCAATTTCTCTAACAGATTGTCTCAATGGAGACATGAGAAACAGACTGTCAGTCTCTGTATCAGATTGCTTTCCATGTAGACATGTGGGCCAGACACAGAATTGTTACTAACCATACATTAATTTGATAGAAAAAAAAGCCTGACAACATTCAATATTCTTTTTCATGTACTTGCTTTCCCTTAAAACCTGTTACTAAATCAATCTAAGGTCCTTAATCCAGTCATTCCCTCATGCAAGAATGAGAAAAAGCATTCATTTTTATTTTGTCATGCTCTTTTAACCAGGCCTTTTTTTTTACATTGCAGTGCCTAAGGTTCTTAAAACTGAAGTGAGAGAGAAGGGAGAAAAAAAAAACAGCAGCACCTATTTGCAAAACCAGTAATACTTAAAATAACTGAGGAAAGTACTTTATAGCATGCAAAGAAAACCATATACCACAAACATAGTACTATTAAGGAAAAATGTTTTCTTTACTTAGTTAACTTTCACCCCTCTCTTCCCCTCCCCAAAGCACTTTTTCTAACATTAATGACATGAAGTGGGGCATGTACTGGAGTCCCCCGCAAGTCCAGAAAATTCTGAAAAAGTCCAATATTTCCAGATATTCTTGTTCTCTCATATTTTACAAAAATAATTACTGCATTGTGATCTCACTGTAAAGGACAAGTTTTAATACGGTTCATCTCAATCTCCTAAATCCGGTTTCTGCTTCATTAACATACTCTCAGTTCTTCTAGTCAACGCTTGTGCTCCCTTCTCTCCCATTTTCCACTGAAACAGTGGAAAATGTTTTACAACTACAGTTTCTCAATGGTCTTTATTATCAGAACAAGCAGCAGAACCTCCTTATGTTCCCACACATCATTTTTTATTGGACAAACTTTTGTACTTCCTCTTTAGCATGTACTTCAAAAAATTACTTTGTCTCTCCAGGGAAGAATTAAAGATAGCTGGGTACAGTAGTCGGAATCTGACACCTGGGTCTCGACATTCTCTGAATAGTGGAATGAATTTTTTTTCTTCTGTCTGGTGTACAAAGAGCAATCATTCTCCACAATCACTCTGCTGTCCTCCCACTTTTAGTATTTTGTCTTCTGCCACAGATTTGTCAGAAACAACTTCTTCTGCTGGTAGTTTGTATCTTTACAATTGAAGGACTAGGTTGCTTTCTTACAGCCAGGCTTGGAGCATACACATGATGTGCCTTTCAACTAACTCCGGATGTTGAATACCAGTCTAGTTGCTTATTTGTGCTTTCACAAAATTAATGCAGTCTGTTCCTTCCAGCTTCTCTGGTTCAGCTGAAAATCTCAGGTTTTCCCTACTTGTTCTGTAATCTAATTCCATTTTCTGAAACATCTCTTCCTGAGCAGTCTCATTCAGTCTGCCTTTTCTTCATTTCAACCTCTGATTTTTGCAGCTTTATCACCCCATCTGAACACTGTTTAAAGTGTCTTCCATTTTTTCCAGCCTTTTGTTGTTTGTGTTGATATACTCCCATCAGTGTTTCCTTTATTTTAACCAGGCTTGTATGCAGTTGTCTTTTATCTTCCTGCAGGTTACTGGAAGTCCTGTCTGGATTTTGCACTGCTTTTTGCTGAACAGCTGCAGAACTTTCCAGAGTCAGTGTTTCTTCCACACTTTGTGGTTGATGTTGTCCAGTACTCTTTCTGTTTTTCCCCTGCATCCAGGCAGTACACTTACTAGCCAGTTACTGAAATTAACCCATAAACACAAAAGTCTACTGGTCCTCTCTACCGAGTTTCTTTTTTCACATTGGAAGAGCTAGAGTCAAGCTGTTACTCAATGTGCAGCCATCTTGTAGGACTCCAGATGAAGTAACTCTTGAAGGATGGCCATGTCAACTCCATCAATGGCTCTTGAGGTGTAGTCCATACTCTAATTCTTAGGGAGTGTAAGGACTGAGGACTCGGGAGCTGTTACTAAAACAACAGACTTGCATGCTGAGCCCCCTAAGGGAGGCACTGCTGCCTGTTGTGGCTCTAAAAGAACAAGTCCTTATCTGTACTGGCACTGCCCTGCCATGTAAATAGCAACCATCTAGAGGTTTGCTTGGAAATAGACCCTCACTCCTTATACTTAAATTATATAAATAATTGCTCTAGTACTTATTTGTCCTGTCCACATTAAATCTCAGTTGCCTGTGCACATACAAATAGGGTACAATCCTCTCCCCAGTATTCTTGAGGATAAGAAAACACTGGGAAGTGAAAGGCCTGACTCAAGAAACTTTGTTACTATTCTGGGCAAAAAAAAAGTGGTTGTGCATACAATGACCCCATCCCTTTAGATGATTATAAAGCAATCTTTGCACATGAATGACTGTAGTTCTGAAATCCTTCTGGCTAAGTAACACCCACCAAGAAAGCACTTTTGCAGGTAAAGAACTTCAAGTTTACAGAAGAATCCAATTCAAAGCTGAGGACACTCTGTTTCTCAAGAACACAGCAGAGTTTCCACTGTAGATTTGCTTCTTTATAGGTTCATACATAAATACTGAGCAGCCTGCAGACTATTACATACCTAGTACCAATAACCAGATAGTGACCAAAGGTGAGACTCAAAGCCTGCACCTTGTGTCTGTGAGGTAAACACCTTATCCACTATGTTAACCCTAAAATGTGGGTTCACTGTTGCAACAGTGTTTGCTTCATTGGGGAGACGCTCAGGTTCAGGTACAGGCCCCCATGTAAGAAATGCTTTACTGGTAATAAAAAATAGAGGAGTGATCCTAAGACAGCTTGAAACAGCTTTGACATGTACTTTCACAGAGGTATAGGACAATCCTGATCTGTAAAGATCTAAGAAATGTTTGAAGATCATTGATAATGAGATCTGTGTTGTGTTCTGACCCCTCCTTTGGCATGAAAGGGAAAATATCCTTTAGCCAGGAACATTTTTCTTGTATTTGGATTCCTAGTCTCTGTCAAGATAGCGAGGATACCCTTAGCAGACATGCCTAAAGGGAATGAGAGCTAAATCATCCAAGTTATCAACCTCAGTGGCATCAGGTTGTGGTGTGAGCAACATCTCGTCTTGGGTCAAGAGATTCACATGCTAAAGCAGCAGCTATAGTGCTATCCCTACCATACAGAGTAGGAACAACTAATACTGTATTTAAAAAAAATAAGTTAGGACAGACCAGAAATGCTCTTATATCTTCTGAATTACCCTTTGGAGAAAGTGCACAGCAGGAAGAGTATAAAAGTACCTCTGCCTAGCTGTACAAAATGTTCTTATTTCTGTTTTCTCAAGAAACAAAAAAGTCCGTCTTGCACACCAAGCCCTTGAACCAGCATCTATTCATGAGGGTCTGTCTGTGTCCTGTTCAGGATGGGAATTTTCTACAGAAGGGATGGCAAGACACCCAGTACATCATTTACCTAACTCCAGGGCCAGATTCTATGCCACCACAGGCAATGGGCACAAAAATATGATCAGCAGCCCCCCCACAGGTTTGTTGCTGTACCATGTAATTGTAGTGCCTTTTATAAGAATATATATGATGCCCAGTTTCCAAATGGATTTCAGACTCCTGACAGAAAACATTACTGCCATTATTTCCTTTATGTTGGTGTGCTTTCTTCACTGTCCTTTGTTTCACATTTCTTAGACCTTTTGATAATTTCAGGAGGGTCCACAGGTGGTGTATGAAGAATCAGTTGTGAGCATCTGGTTATCCTAACCAAGCTTTAATAGGGCCCCCTGAGTGAAGACACCTGATGCATTCAATAGGGAGCACCTTCTTGATGCAGAATGGGACAGGGGTCAGATACTGCAAAGACTGGGATGATGACATCCTCTCTTTCTGAGGTACCACTGAACCTTCCTCATGTACAGCAATCCAAGAAAGGCTATCAGGACTAAAGATGTAATGCAACCTAGTGCCTGAGAAAGTTCTTTGCAGTGGATCTGATTTTACTTTGATACATATCTGAAGTACTTATGAATAAGGACTTTCTCCTGAGGGATGAAGGCCCTCTAGCGAACTGTGTCCGGATGGGCCCGCCAGGAAACAATAGTTGTGTGAGAACTTACCATAACCATAACCATAGATGTCCTTCTCTTCCATGTTGCAGTATTCAAAATCTTAGAGAGTTGCTGCCTGCAGCACCGGACATCCGGCCAGCATACCAAAGTCTTAGACACAGGGGTACGTGCGACGTTGCATGTAGGGGCCATAAACTGACGTAGGGTATATCTGTGACGTTTGCATGTATCCAACTCAGAACTAGCTGCCACAAAGAGACAGACCCCAGGGGCAGGAGGAGAGAAAACAAGCATAAACCTCTCAGACACACAAAATCAGTGGCAGGGGAAAAGAGGAACACAGGTAATAATACGACCCAAAGGGGAAGGTGGGTGGGACTGAGTATTGCAACATGGACGAGAAGGACATCTATGGTTATTGGTAAGTTCTTATACAACTATTCTATGTCCTTCTATTCTCATGTTGCAGTATTCATAACCTTAGGGAGGGTACCACAGCTCTCTAGGAGGTAACATGGGAGGTAATTTGGGGAGCAGAATCTATGAGACCCTGCAGGATAGAGCTAGCAAACCCTGTTCTAGCCTAGAGATCAAATCCAATTTGCAATGCTTGGTAAAGGTACGTACAGAAGACCAAGTTGCAGCCTCTAGAATAGAAGCGTAATCAACACCCTTGAAGAAAGCTGCTGAAGAGGAAGCTGCTCTGGTGGAATGGGCTGTGACAGATTAACTCAACTGCTTTCCATGAAAGGAACAGCAAATGGCAATAGCCTCAGAAATCCAAGAGGAAATTGTGTCCTTTGACACTGCCCTGCTAAGGGCCCTAGGACGGAAGGAGACAAATAGTTGGTCAGACTGTCTTGAAGGGATTTGTCGGGTCTACATTAGAAGAGCGAAAGCTGAAAACAGTGAACGCTATGTCAAACTGAAAAAAAAAAAAACACAAAATGTTGAATGCACATAACAGATTTTTTTTTTCCTAGGGGAAAAAAATGCTGCTCAAAACAACAATGTACAGACAAAATACAGTATGGGGGGGCTGTGCCCCACACACACACCCAGCTTAAATGTACCAACTTTGAGATTGCACCACAGTGGAGGAAACTGCAAAGTCCCGAGAATGGCCCAGCAATTTTTTTTCTCTTGGGGGAAATCGCTGTGATGGCCATTACACACCATTTTGTTTCACTTTTTTAGGTTTGACATAAGAGTGTTCGCTGTTTTCAGCTTTCCACTTCTAATACAGACCTGGTGTGTCTTGTCTAAGTAGAACCTCAGTTGCCTATGAACATCCAAAGAATACTAAGTCTTTTCTGAGGAGTTCTGTGGCTGAGGGTAAAAGACAGGTAAATTAATGGTCTGGTTTAAGGAAATTTCATTAACTACTTTAGGCATGAATGAAGTGTTAGTTCTGAGACAAACCCTATCTTTATGAAAAACAAGACAGGAAGGAGAAGCCAAAAGGGCTTGGATCTCAGAGACCCTCCTGGCAGGAGTAAGGGCCATTAATAAGACTGTTTTCCATATACAGAATTTAAGAGAGGACGAATGAGCTGGCTCAAAAGGGGCCAATGTAAGCTTTTCCAGCACAAAGTTAAGGTCCCAAAGAGGAGGGATAGGCTTACGAGGAGGTCTTATGGGAAGGATCACTTTCAGAAACAGTCTGATGTCCAACCTGGAAGCTAGAGGTGGAGTCAAGGGAAGGCAAACAGAAATAGCAGAGAGGGCACTTTCACTGAGGATTACGTCAACCCTGAATGTAGTAACTCACACAGGTAAGAAAGGACCATTGGAACACAAACTTGAAATGGGTCCCGTTTTCTCTTAAGGCACCAATGGGAGAATCTTTTCCTTCCATTTTAATAAATAGTTTCTCCTGGTACTTGGTTTTCTGCTCTCCTGGGGGACACTGAGTAAGGGATCTGGACTCTATCACTCACACGGTTAGTTTGAGATTGAGAAGATGGGGATGAATTAGGGATCCCCTGTCTTGTGTGAGTAGGTCAAAGCTGTGAGGTAACCTGTGGTGATTGCCCTGGGCTAGAAGGTAGAGTAGGGGAAACCAATGCTGTCTTGGCCAGAAGGGAGTCACCAGCAGAATTTTTGGTTTGTCCTTCTATATTTTCAGGACGACTTTGTGAATCACAGGAAATGGAGGGAAGGCATAAATGAACATTCCCTCCCATGAAAAGGAAGATGTTCCACCCTCCAGGCTTGTGGATGGGGAAGTCTTGTGCAAAGGAGGGGCATTTGTCTGTTCTGGGAACTAGGCAAACAGATCTGCCTGAGGAATACCCCACCTGTAAATTAGATCCAGAAATACCTCCCTGTGAAGCATCCATTCTTGGGGGGGGGGGGTGTTAAGGTTCGGCTCTGGGTGTCTGCCATCCCATTGGCTTCTGATGGGATTTAAACTGCCTGCGAGTGAATATGCAGTGCTGCTACCAGGGACCAGATTTGAATAGCAAGACTGCAGAGGGGGTAAGACTTTGTTCCTCTCCATTTGTTTATATACCACAGAACTGTCAGGTTGTCTGTGATGATCTTCAGGGTGTCTGGCAAAAGGATCTCTTGAAAGGCCTGCATTGCCAAGGAAAAGGCCCTTAGCCCTTTTAGGTTGATGTGGTCCTTCCTTTCTTGAATGGACCACTCCCCCTGAACTTTGTGCTGGGTGTTGGCATTGTGTAGGATACCCCCCCAACCTAAATCTGATGTGTGTGTAAAGTTGCTGATTGATTGGAGGGATCTGCAAGCGTACCCCTTGACTGATGGTGATGGAAGCAATCCACCAGGAGAGCTCCCTTTTTAAACAGGGAAGAGGAGGACGTTTTGCTTCCAGGGATGAGTGTGTGTTGGTTCCCAGAATTTCTCAGGACCCACTGAAACTTCATCAAGTGCATCCTGGCTAGAGGGATCATGGGAAACAAGGAAGCCAAGTATCCTAAGATTCTGAGAAACTCCCTGGCTGAGATGGTCAGTATAAGTAGCAGGGAGTGGAACAAAAGAAATTCCACTTTCTGGTCAAGGACAGAAAAAGAGTCTGCCCTTATCCTGCACCCCAGAAAAACAAGATCTTGGGAAGGAGCCATTTGGGACTTTAGGCAATTCACATGAAGCCTAGGCTCTGCAAAAACTTGCAAACTATGTCCAAGTGTTGGGACAGGGTGAGAGGATCTTGGGGCAGAATAAGGTTGCTGTCCAAGTAAGGATATATTTGTATGCCCTGCGGTCTGCAATATGCAATGACTGAGGCTAGATACTTTGTGAATACTCTTGGAGCTGTAAAGAGCCCAAAGGATAAGGCAGATAACTGAACATGTGAAGAACCCACTGAGAAACGTAAAAAATTTCCTGTAAGTGGGATGAATAGGAATGTAAAGGTAAGCATCCTTCAGATTCAGGGAGGCCATGAAGGCTTGCTGAGGAATAAGGGGGAAAAAGGTGCTGTAATGTGAGCATTTTGAAGGTAGGCACCTTGAGGAAGAGATTGAGGTGGGATAAGTTGAGTATGGGTCTCCAAGGACCATCTTTTTTTGCAAACAAAAACATCCTGAAATAAAACCCCTTGGCTAACTGATCCTTAGGTACTTGTTCTATAGTTACCTGAGAGAGGAGCTGGCTGAGGAGAGTGGGAAAAAGTGGAAGATGATTGGGTGGGGGTTGAGGAATTCTCTGGAAGGGTAGAATTGCCCAAGTCATGAAGCATCCCCTCTCAATGATGGAGAGCAACCACTTGGTAGTGATTTTCTGCCAGGAGGGTAGGGAAGGGGGGGTGAAAGTGGGTAAGGAAGGAGAGTCACAGTGGAGGAGCTCTATCTGGATCTGGCTGCCTCTGAAAGGAAGGTGTGGTGGTGACAGAAGATCTAGGAGCATAATGTTTCCTAGGATGTCTCCGTCCCCTGGATTGAGTTGCAGAGGGATGACAGGACTGCCTCTTGACAAAGCTAGGCTTTTGAGGGTAATTTCTATGGAATCTGGGAACAAGTGAAACCAGTAAATCTTTGAGATTTTGTAAGTCTTTGCCTTTTTCCTGCAGAGACTAATGTAGCTCTGCAAAGGCAGCTCCAAAGAGGGCTTTGTTGTCTAAAGGGGCATCTAATAACTTAGCTTGGACATCCAAAGGTAAAGGCTGAAGTCTCAACCATGAAAACCTCCTTAACACAGAACCCGAAGCAGCAGACTTTGAAGAAGCTTCTACAGCATCATAGTTGCACTTAGAATGTCTGGTCACTTGAGAAACCGTGGACAGAAGGGTACCAAGTTGGGCCTTAGCTGGTGAGTCTGGAACCTCAGACAGAAGAGTAGATGCTTTTGTCAGGGAATCTAAAGGAAACTTGGCCATGCGGGTCTGATAATTAACAGCTCTAATGGCCTAGGTGGTAGTAGTATATACTTTCTTCCCCAACCTGTTCATAAATTTACTATCAGTATAGTAAAGGGAAGAGGAAGGTAGCTGCCTAGAGGACTTTTCAGCTGACACTGAAATGACTGCAGGGTCTGATGTAGTGTTCTTGAAAAGGTACTGCTCCTTAACAGGCATTTTATAAAATCTGTCTAGTCTCTTAGAAGCAGGGGGCTGTGACTCTGGAATGCTGGCGGTAAAGGTGGGACTGCAGATGGTGAGGGATGCTCCATCTGCAAGAGTTTAAAGCATCTCTTTTTAGTCTCAAACATCTGACAGCTCCCACTTGAAATGTTGTCTAAGCAGGGAAATGGTATCCCCAAAGGAGAAATCTTCTCATGGAGAGTCAAGAGTGAGGGACTCTTCTTCTGGAGTTATGAAATCCTTAGGGGATTCAATCTGAGAACAGTAAGTTAAGGACTCTACTGAGGAGGAAGACTCTTCCTCAGATAGTACCTGTGGGACAACTGGTAGGCCTGACTGGGGAATCTGGGTGTGGAGAACCCGAAAAGCCTTGAACAGAGTCTGGGAAAAGGTCTCCCAGGGTGGAGTAGGGTCTTTTGTGTTGTGTTTCTCCTTCTGTTTTCTTTTTAAAGGGGTAGAAGGAGCAGTAGTAGGCCTGGGTGCAGATGTTATAGTAGATGGCAAGGCAGTAATAGGCCCCTCTAAACCAAGAGCCGTGGTTCCCTCACCATCAGGCTCCGACGGTTGAAAAAGCTCAGCGGACGTACTCTGAGTATCCGCTGAACTGGCTTCCATTTTGTTTCCTAGCTGCAGGGAAATACCAGACGTCCAGAGTGATCCTGGGCTGACACTCGCCTCGAGAATCTCACCAGACAACTGAAGCGCATCTTGGGCATTGGGCCTAACTTTCTTGGTCTTCTTCCTAGGCGGCTCCTCAGAGGTGCCTGCTCCACCTTCCATTCTGGGCACCAAACATCAGACACTGAGTCTCTAAATAAAGATTTAAAGCTGCCAGATGGCTTCTAAGGATTTTGGGAACAAAAGATTGCCAAATGTTACAGGACTTGTAATCGTGACCAGCCCCTATACAAAACAAGCACTGCTCATGTGTCCTTATGTGGAATTTATCTTCCACAAGAACACTTTCCCTTTCTAGAGGACATGTACTTCTGAAAAAGTCAAAGAAACAAAAATCCCACAAGGGTACTTACCTCAGTGCGGACAGCCGGAAAAAGATCAAAATGGGTGGCTGAAGTCAAACAAACGCTGAATTTCTGAGACTGGTGATCGGATGTCAAACTCACTGTGCCAGAAATGTTCCGAGTTGCTTATGTGCAGACGTCACAGACGCAGCCTACATAAGTTTATGACCCCCATACATGGAACGTCACATGTACCCCTTTTTCTAAGACTTTGGTATACTGGCCGGATGTCTGGCAGCAACTCCCTAAGGTTATGAATACTGCAACAAGAGAATAGAAGGACATAAACAGTTGCCTTCTATACAGCAGGTACAACTTTGGCAGGTTTAAACAGAATTATGTATTTTTGGAGCAGCAAAGGGTGATATGTAGTGTCTTCTGTATGTCTTTCAGAAATGGCGTCTCAATCAGGCAGTTATCTAGATGTGATTAAATGAGAATGCCTTTGTTCCTGTAGAAGAAAACTTATGAATACCCTTGGGTGCAGTATATAAAGCAAAGTGCAAGGAAGTGAACTGGAAACAAATCTCCATGCTTCAAATCTCTGGCAACACTCATCTTCCCTGACTACATGTATGTGAAAACAAGCATCTTTCAGGTCCAAGGAAGTCATAAATGCTTGAGGAAATAGAAGAGGAAGAAGAGTTTAAGATCAGCATCCCAAACTTCAGTTCACTTAGAAAATTGTTTTACCTTGACAGGCATAAGATGGATCTCCATGGCCCATCTTTTCATGGAACTAGAACAATTTTCAACAGAAGCCTTTACCTTTGCTTTTTAGCAAAAGGCAGCGTAACAGAATTTTAAGTATATTTGCTCCTTGGGAGCTGGAGGAATAACGGAGACCTTTGCCTTTAAGAAAAGCAGCCTGAATTCACAAGCCAGTACCTGCAATACTAATTTACTATGTTTGAAACTTTTTCGGCTCGTCTACCAAAAGGGCTAGGCAGCCACCTATTCTTAATTGCAGATGGAGGAAGGAGAAGGTTTCAAAGAATGAAATAGATTGGGAGGGGGGATTTGGTGGATAGGAGGAGGGGGGAACGAGGGTACATCATAACTGTTATTTACTGGTGTCTATGTCCTGAGGGGCCACAGGTCTCCCCTTCAAGTCAGCTTGCTATTTCTGATACTAGCCTTTCTTTACCTCTGCAAAGAGGGGTGGGGCAACCCCCCTGTTCTATGGGTGATGGAAGGAGGAAATTAGTTCAGAGGGTGAATGGGCTGGGGTGAGACTTGATGGGGAGGCAGGAGTAAGGGTAAGTTCACAGCTACTCCCTATTTGGCATCTCAGCCTTGAGGTCCTCCCCTTCAGATTAGCTTGCCACATTTTCTTACACTGAAATCTGTTACCTCTTGGGTATTTGTCTTCCTATCTGATGGAAAGGACAACTCTTGGCTGGGTGAAACGGCAGCTTCATCTAAGCACAGGGGAGCAAATCAAACATTTCACAGACTTCATGGTCTTCCTCTTTTCCCTCCAGTCTCAAGCGCTTGTTCTGCAAAAGGTCGAAAGAGCAGATCCTTATCCAGTGGTGTATTAAGGAGCTGTGCTTCCTGGCAAGGGCTACGTTCTCAGATAGGCATGTCTCCTAATGCCTCAGCCAGTGGAGTTTATCCTGCATGATGCATCGATACCATTACACCCCCACTAGACAGCATGCCTGCCATCTTAGTGGGTGGTGATACAGATAACACAATTAGATGCCTTAGTAATCTTTCAGGGCCTTACCCTAGGACTCCTAAACCTTCTACTACAATTGAAGAAAGTCTCCTGATACTTCAAAACATCTGTTTGGGAATTTAAAGCCCTGCAAGCAAAAATATCATAAGAATATACTTTCTTCCCAAAGTTGTGGCTCTTAGTCTCCCTGTCACTGAGAAGAGGATTCTTGGCCAAACCCCCAAGAGCAGCATTTCTGGCATTGGAATATCACAGATGGAGCACAGTAGAATTCATGTACACTCAGACATAAGAATCTACAACCATACAGAAGTGTCAAGGTTTCCCAGCACCAAGGTTTAGGGATGCTCCAGGAATGCAGTGGCAAAGATATCATCTAAGGGCTCAATGACTGGAGGCATGGTTAATGGTTTTGGTTCTGGAAGAACTCCCTAGATTCTCATTCATGATCCCATACAAAACACAAAAGTATATCAACAAATGAGACCCCCCTTCCTGAGGAAACAGAGGATAATGTATCCTCACTCTCAAAGTCACAGCCAAGAGGGATACTGAGAGACATGTACCAACTAATCTTCCTCAAAAGTTACAGAAGGTAGGATCCTTTTTGTGCTTTTGAAAAAGAGTCACTGTTGCCGAATGATATGGGGAAAGCTGCAAATTAAACAGAACTAAGAGTCCTGGGGCTAGCTTTAACAGATCCTGAGTGGAGGCTTGCGATGGAGGATGGGTAGAAAACTTACCCAAATCAAGCTCCGGCAAGATGGCAGGTATCTCAGATATGGATGATTTGGTCTTACTTCTAAGGACAGCAACCAATTAGGGGATTGGAGATTGCAGGCAGGTGCCCTGGACCTCTACCTCAGTTCCACAAATACCCTTGTTAGCAAAGAACAAGAGAAAGGATATACTGCTCTTACTCTCTATAATCACAAAACAACTGTGAGAAGCAAAGGCTTATGAAGAGGCATGTGGACTAACTGATGATGGAATGGTTTCAGCTGAGGTGACGTGCTGCTGCTTGAGTTGCATGGTTGCTTCCAGAGGGGTAATAACAAGCAGTCTCAGTCAATGTAGGTGTTGGATTCAGGAGTTGTAAAAGTGGGATCAAGACACAATGTCATGTTCAGGGTTTCCAAGATGGCTGCACACTGACAAGTTGGTAAGAGCTCTCCCAAAGTGAAAACAAACTTTGCAAAGCACACAGCAAACATTTACCAGGGTAAATTTCAGTTAATGGTTAGTCACTACATTTGCCTGGATGTCAATAGTAAAGAAATTTGGAGAAAGTAAAAAAAAAAGAAAAAAAACTGGTAATAGAGAAGGGAAAAAATCTCTGGCAAGGAAAAGCGTTGCAGCTGTTCAGCCAAAAAAAAAAAAAAGCAGATTGGCTTTCAGCATCCGTACAGGTGATGCTTTCCAGTAATTTAAAGAAAAAAAAATCAAATGCATTCAGGTGTTTAAAAATAAGTGAGACAGTGAAGAAATACCATGAAGATAATGGAGAAATATAGAGTCAAATGACAAAAGGCTGGAAATAAAATAAATGTTAATTAGCTATTCAAATGAGCTGCTAAGACTGCAGAAAACAGAGGATGAAATTAAGGAAAGACTGGCTGAATATGAGACTTCTAAAGAACAGTTTTAGAAATCAATAGAGCTTGAAGACAGGGCACACAGAGCAAACTTGAAATTTTCTGCTGTGGCAGAGAAGCCAGAAGGAACAGGTTGCACTAACTTTATGAAAGTACAAATAAACCAACTGGTCTTCCACAGCATAATTTGTTAAAAGAAAGGGCACATCATCATGTTTATACTCCAAAATCTGACCAAGAGAAAGACCCCAGGACCTGTAGCAGGAACAATGTAGTCATATCAGCAAAATGAGCTGCTCCTGACAAAACTGTGGCAGAAGGGTAAAGCATTATCGATTTGGGACAGGAAAGTGATTGGGAAAATAATTACTCACTGTACAACAGTCAAAAGAGAAGAGAGTTTATTTTTGCACCCAAAGGGTATTGACAGGCAGGTGTAAAATTTACTATAGCCATCAGTTTTCAGAATATATTTTTTCAGAAGGAGCAAAGACATTTTTGGATGCAGAATGGGCAAAGGAGGACAAAGTTTACCCATCAAAAAATGAGCCAGCAATCTGAAAGAGATTCTTCTCACTTTTCTGATAATGGTACAGCTCACAGACACAGCTTATCAATAAAGCCTTTAACAGTGGATTGAAGGACGACTGATCAACAGAATTATTTTCCTAGTCAGCTCCTGAGAAGTACCTTTGAACTGGACTAGAGACCACTGCTGGATGGTCAAGATGATGAGGAGTAACTGTCACTTCTATAGGATGCAGTTTGAACAC
Source organism: Protopterus annectens (assembly GCF_019279795.1). Taxonomy (NCBI): domain Eukaryota; kingdom Metazoa; phylum Chordata; order Ceratodontiformes; family Protopteridae; genus Protopterus; species Protopterus annectens. The sequence continues at coordinate 1,190,016,619 of NC_056739.1, forward strand.
GAGAACTGTACATTTTCATGAAGTGGAATGGAAGCGAAAAAAGCTTGGAAGCTGCTGGACTGTAACTGCTGTGAGAACTTTAATGTTTAGAAGGATAATAAAGGAAATGAAGTTGTAACAGTAGTTATTTTTCTTTTCTTGGTAGTGTGTGTAATTAATATCTTTAAGTCAAATGCAGATTACAAAGTACAGTAGCTATGTAAAGTATGTAGAGGCACTTTTAATTGTGGTGTGTGTGTTGGGGAGGTAGTCTCACCAGTGACTGCTGATACAGCCAGTGATGTTAAAGTACAACTTTTTCATTTTCATTCCCAAATGAAATGAAAATGGAATGTATACTGTAACAATGCAAAGACTAGATACAAGTAATATAAGGTTGTAATCCGGAATTGCTAAGTGGAAGGGGTTGAAGTGAACTATCTTATGTGTACTAAATTACAGTGGTCTCCCTGGTGTTATGTACATGAGTACAAGTGTTCACTAAAATCATGTAAAGTGATAGTTTTTTTAGCATTCAAGATGATCAATGCTATGAAACACCACAACCATTACTTCTGTTGACTTTGTTAAACTTGATGGTAGACTGTAAAGCATATATTCAATGTGTCAATGTTTAGAAGGATATCAAAAGGGGGAAAGCAGTAACTCTATAAAAACATGTTTTGTTATTAAAATTTGTCTGAAACATTTCATTACATCAACGGTATGTCATATTGTAAAACAGTTTTGTATAGTATGCAGTCAAGGGCATTTTAAATATAATGGGAGTCTTTTCAGTGACTGCGATATGTGTTAAAGATATTAAAGTAAACAAGTACTTTTTAGTGGTAAGAAATATAGGCATTAGAATATAGAGAGAGAGAGACTGTGGTGGTGGTGCTCCAGTAGCGTTGTCACCTCACAGTTAGACGTTGCCCATTTGATTATCAGTTAGAGCGTCTTCTGTGTGGCGACATGCATGAATGGGCATTCCTTCGTTGAAGGTTGTGCGTTAGGCCCGGCAAGCCAGCACGTAAAAATCTACTGCCAATCATTAGCGGACCGGAGTTCCACTGTGGCGACCCCTAACCGGGAAAAGCCGAAAGACACAACAACAACAACAATATAAATAGAGAAGAAAGCAAGTTTTTACGTCAATATGCTACAGTCTTGGCCTGGAGGGGTGGGGTGTAAAAGTGCACCGATCGTGTATTTGACATGAGCTATAACAAGTGTTTTTTTTATAAGGACACAAGCTTCAAAAATAAGACAAAATGATGAAAGCCATGAAAAACACTGAGTCTTCCATCTACAACGATGTTGGCTTGTTTTATTCTTCTATTAGCAAGGCAGTTGGCCAGGGAAATTCTTCATGTTCTGCTCTGACTGAAATGTACAAAGATTCCGGCTTTTTTTCTCATTGCTGACCAACTTTGCATGGAGACAAATTGTCTGCAGCTGAAAACAATCTTGAGAATTCTGAGTATTTACTGCTGAAGGAAAAGCAAAATTTAAAGGGACAATGGCACGCAGTTTGGTGAAAAATAAAAGTTTAAAATTCTGGATCCTGAATAAGAGATTGCAGCCTCCCTGGCAGCCTTAATACTTTAATGCATTTAATAGAACAATGGACAATTTAGCTTTAAAGATAGCCAGTGCACCTTTTCCTTAGGGCTAAAAGTTAATGCTTTCTGAAAGTATACACAATGTTTACCAAATCTGTGAGGGGAATGGAGATCAGAAAAGCAAAAACAGCAATCAGTATAGGCTGGAATACAGGCTGTAATATGCACCATACCAAGAGTAACCTTAATTTTAGACTAGGTAATGCCTGTAAGCGCTGCTGTCAATTTGGGGATTGTTTCTATCTGGAAAGAAAAGCTGCATTTTTTGAAAATTCACCTACTCCTGTGTGTTTGTTCTAAGTTTTAAAGGGATGAGAGTGCTCTAAAAATGTATTGTTTTTGTTTATGGTTTTCGTTAAAGCAAAATATCTTGAAAAATGTAACAGGTTCAATGGAAATGAAAATCAACAAATATATAAAAGATTGGCTTACCAAATATAAACAATGTGCATGCATAACATAAGATGTAAACAACACATTCAAAAACGGTCATGTACAATAGGTGTGAGCAATAGCTTTTTATCATAAGGGTACTTTCCACATTACCTTGGAAATGTAAATGGCCTTACAGGTACAAACCAAAAGGAAAGATTATAGAATTATATATGAAGAAATAGAGTCCTGAGTGCAAAGCACAATGCTGCAGGAAATCCATTTGGCAAGAAATGAGTACATGAATTTTACAAAGAAAAGACTGTAGGATGGATATTCAGCAGAATATCTGGGACAAAGGAAAGCGGGAGTAATAACACCGACTGCAAGAGGTTTTCCAATAGTGAAGGGGGGGGGGAGCATGGTAGATTTGTAGTAGTAAGGGCTAATGGAAAGGGAAGAGGATTGTGCTTGCATGTACTCATATTCCACCAAAAACTGCTACCATGGAGCTTAAGAAAATATGGGGAGAAATAATTGGCTTTCTCCATGGAATACTACTTACAGATGGAACTGGAACTTCATTTACAATAGTGAGGATTTACTGGGGACCTAGAAGGGAAAATAAAATAAGACGGTAGATTTCTGAAGAAATTTATGAAAATATTTTGGGCCAAATTCAGTCAGGAACTCTGACAGAATTTATTTATCATTCCCCAAGGTTCAAGAAAGTACAGTTGTGTACACTTACCATAAATATAGATGTGTGGGTGTATTCACTGTTACACAGTCATTACATTTGGGTTATCTGCTTTCAGGTAGCCCTCAGTTGGCCTGATTATCAAAGTCTTGGGTCCTGCGTCGGTTGCTGTCATCTTTCATGAAGTCAGGTAGTCAGGGGTATAAAGCATGCAGCTGACGCCATTACATCAGTTTTCTTGCCCCAGATGTCAGGTGCCCCCATAATGGGAAGCAATTATATACAAGGTTACACCTACAACAAAAATCAAATACACCAGAAAGCTTAAGTATAGTAAACAAAAGGAGAGGTATAGACAATAGCAGTCAGGGGGCTGGAGGGAAGGTAACCAGGACTGTAACAGTGAATACACTCGAACATCTACATTTATGGTAAGTGTACACAACTGTACTATGTTCTTCATGTTTCACTGCTGCAGTCATTACATTTGGTTGGATTCCCAAAGTTAAGGAAGGGAGGAGGCAATTAGAGAGCATTAGGACCAGCTATTAAGCCCTGCAGGACTGCAGTGACAAAACCAGCTCTGGATTTAAAAAAAAATGGCAAGTGGTAATGCTTGGTGAAGGTATGCACAGAACTCCAGGTAGCAGCTTCTAGGATGTCCCTGGTAGGGACACCTCTGAGAAAGGCTGTAGAGGTAGATGCAGCCCTGGTGGAATGTGGTCGTATTCCCTGTGGGGTAGGTTTTCCATGGAGCTTAAAGCAGAAATGAATGCAATGGCCTATCCACTTAAAGGGTTTGCTTTGAAATGGCCTTCCCCTTTGCCCCTGCAGCAAATGCAATCAATAGTAGTTCAGATTTTCTGAGAGGCTTAGTCCAGTCCAAGTAAAATCTAAGTTGTCTGTGCACGTCCAGGGAGTGCAGTATTCATTCCCCTTTGTTCTTTGGATTAGAAAAGAAGGTTGGCAAATGAATGGACTGATTAAAGGCCACACTGGATACCACCTTGGGCATAAAGGAAGGATTGGTCCTGAGGGACACCCTGTCTGCATGAAAGATGATGAAAGGCTCCACTGCCATGAGGGCCTGTAATTCAGAAACCATTCTTGCTGAAGTGATGGCTAGGAGGAAGGCTGCTTTCCAAGAAAGGAATTTCAACTCTGCACTTGCAGCTGGCTCAAAGATAAGGTCCCAGGCTGGAGTAGTGGCTCTCCAGTGTGGTCTTAAGTTTGTGGCCCCTCTGAGGAACTGCTTCAGCAGTGGATGAGAGAAGAGGGGTGGCTCTGTATTATAATACGCTGAAATGGCCGAGGCATGAATTTGAATGGAAGAAAAGGAAATTGTGAAGCATCTCAGTTAAATATTGAAGAATGTGCAGTATATTGGGCACTGTTGTGCTCATCCCCTGAATCTGACTCCAGAAACAGAATCTTTTCCATTTTTCAGCATACAAATTTCTAGTACTAGGCCTCCTTGTCTCCATAATGACATCCATCACTTGCTTACTGAGGGATGTTAACGGAGAGCTTAGGTAATTAGCCAAGATGCAAGGTTCAGGGTTTGAAGCTGGGGGTGCAGAATCTGGCCCTCATGCTGGGACAGCAGGGAAGGGGTCTGTGGCAGGTGCCTTGGTTCCAGCAATGACACACTGTGCAAGAGGGGGTACCAGTGCTGGCATGGCCAGTTTGGTGCAATGAGCATTGTCCTTGGTTTGTCTTGTTTGATCTTTAGAAGAACTTTGGAGAGGAGAGGCAGAAGGGGCAAGGCATAAACGGATAGGTTTTTCCACGTGAAGGACAGGGCATCCACTTTCCAAGCCTGCTGTGGGGAGTCCTTGTGCAGAATATGCCCAATTGGTAGTTCTGAGTGGAGGCAAATAGGTCTATCTCTGGGCTCCCCCATTTGCTTCTCAAAATGTTGAATATCTTTGGTTCCAGTTGCCACTCGTGTGGGTCCATGAGATTTCTGCTTAGGTCATCTGCCAGTGTATTTAGCTTGCCTGGCAGGAATTGAGCTTGTAAATGCACTTGGTAGCTCAAGGTTGTGTTCCACAGAGCCACGGCTAGTCTGCAGAGAGGGTATGAGTGAGTTCCCCCTGCTTGTTTATGTACCACATGACAGTGGTGCTGTCCATCTTTACCAATAATTGTCCTGGAAGAATGCAGTCCTTGAAGGCTGTTAGAGCATTCTGTACAACTAACATTTCTTGATGATTGATATGCAGGTGCGTTTGACTCTGGTTCCATTTGCCCTGAATGCACTGCCCTGCCAAGTGAGCCCCCCATGTATAGTCTGATGTGTCTGTTGATAGGGTTTGGGTGGCAGGGGGTAGAGTGAATGACAGTCCCTTGTTGTGGTGGCAGGCCTCTGCCCACCAAAGGAACTCTGTCTTTAGACAAGGGATGATAGGAATCACTGATTCCAGGTCCTGAAAATGTTGACACCATAGGAATTTTAGATACCATTGTAGTTTCCTCATATGCGGTCTTGCATATGGAATTAGTAGAATGCAATAAGCCATGAACCCCAGGGCTTGCAGTACTTTCCTTGCAGATAGCTGGGTCTTTGTGGGCAGTAGTTTGAAGTAGGCTGTCAAACTTGTTTCTCTGGCGTGAGGTACGCCATCTGGGAAGCTGTATTCAAGCTTGCTCCCAGGAATACAGTTTGTTGGCAGGGTACTAGATGTGATTTCTTTTCGTTTATGGTGTACCCCAGAGAAGTTAGTAATTTCTTTACAAATGCCAGATGATTTAATAGCATGTCCTGGCTTTCTGCCTGAATTAGACAATCGTCCAGGTATGGGTATATTTGAATATTTCTTTGCCTGCAGTATGCAATGACTGGAGCTAGGCACTTTGTGAATACCCTGGGCACAGTAGATAAGCCAAAGGGCAGTGCAGAGAACTAATAGTGCATGCAGCCTGCTCTGAAGCATAGGTATTTTCTGCAAGATTTCCTTACTGGGATGTGCAGGTAGGCTTCCTTTAAATCCAGTGTTGCCAACGAGGCATTTCTGCCTAGCATGGGAAGCAGCTAATGAAGAGTTAGCATTTCAAATTTTGGGATTACCAAAAAGGTGTTTAGGACAGACCGGTCCAGGATAGGATGCCAGGAATCATCTTTTCTGGGTACCAGGAAAAGTCTCGAGTAAAAACCTTGCCCCGATTCCTCTTCTGGGACAGGCTGAATAGCCCTGATACTCAGAAGGGAGAGAACCTGCTTTTGAGCGTCTGCCCACTGATTTGGGGGTAGGTCTGGCCAACCGTTTGGGGTTGGTAAGGAGTGGAAGTAGAATCTGTATCCTTGGGAAATTAAATTTAAAACCCATTTGTCTTGGACAATGAGCTCTCAGTTTTTTGCATGCAGAGCAATCTTTCCCACTAAAGGAACAGTCAGTTGAGCAGGGCTTGGAAGGTTTAAAGTTAAGTCATTGCGACAGCTTACCATAGGGGGGTGTCTTACTACTTCCAGCTTTAGAAGTGGGAGCCCCCCACTGCTTAGGCCTGTGAGTACCTTGAGACTGAAGCCTGGGTAGTCTGCTGGTCCTGGGTTTGGACTGAGAAGGCCTGGAAGAGGGAGGAAAGGACCAATTCTTAGAAGGCCAGTACCTACTAAATCTGTGAGGTTGTACTTGCAGGAAATCTTTAAAAGTTTGCATAGATTTAGCTTTTAAGTACTTCTTCTGCTTTGTTGCGAAACAGGCGGTCTTGGTTTAAGGGAGCATCCAGCAATTTAGCTTTAACATGATCTGGCAAAGTTTTCTCCTTAAGCCAAGCATGCCTTCTAAGTACAGACCCAGTGACAACGGCCCTGCAAGATGCCTCTAATGAATCAAAACCACATGTTTTCCAACTTGTTCAGCAGAATGCATTAAATCCTGTAATTCTTTATTTTCAGCACAGTCATTAATCATCATTTTCTGTTTAAGCAATCCAATAATATGCTGCTGATACTTTAACATATGAAACTGGCAGTTTAAGCCCCAATGGCCAAAGTAGCAGAGGTGTATACCTTCTTTCCCAAACTGTCCAGGGCCCGGGAATCTCTACCAGAGGGGGTAGGGCTTTTGGCAGTAGTAGCCTTAATGCCTTTGGAAATGGTCTCAGGATCCGCAGTAGAATTCTTAAAGAGGAACTTGTGAAAGTCAGGTACTCTGTAATACCGGTCAGGTTTTCTGGGAGCCGGAGGTGTATCAGGGGCCAGGCTAGATTCCAAGAAAGCATCATCTACAATTTCCAGTAGAGGAGGGATAGCTAATGGCCTGTGTTGAGGTAGGAGTAAATATTCCCTAAGCCTCTTTTTGGAGTCAGAGTAATCCTGGCTTTGCCAGTGGAAATGCCCCCTAAGAGTATGCAAAGTTTCACCAAAAGAAAAATCCTCTGGAGGCGAAGCAGAGGTAATGGAGTTCTCTGCATCAGAATCCTCATAGGTAGATAAGGGCAACTCCTGGTCATCAGAGAAAACAAATTTCAGAATCCTGATCATAAGAATCAGAAAGAAAATCAGTTCTAGGTCTCTTAGAGGGAGAAGGGTGGCTTCCCCTGATTAAAGTAATAAGGTCTTCAGACATTCTTATTTGCTTTTTAGGCAGAAGGACAGTACAGTTGTGTACACTTACCATAAATGTAGATGTTCGAGTGTATTTACTATTGCAGTCATTACATTTGGGTTATCTGCTTGCAGGTTGCCCTCAGTCAGCCTGATTAACAAAGTCGCGGCTCCTGCATCGGTTGTTGTCCCTTCTTCCATTATGTCAGGTCGTCAGGGGTATAAAGCATGCAGCTGATGCCATTACATCAGTTTTTCTTGCCCCAGATGTGAAGTGCCCCCCTAATGGGAAGCAATTAAACATAAAAGCACAAAGAGATACCTCCAACAAAAAAGCAAATACTCCAAAAAGGCTTTGAAGCATAGTAAAGGAAAGTAGAGGTATAGCCAAAAGAAGTTAGGGGGCTGGAGGGAGGGTAACCAGGACTGCAACAGTGAATAAATTCGAACATCTACATTTCTGGTAAGTGTACACAACTGCACTATGTTCTTCGTGTTTCACTGTTGCAGTCATTACATTTGGTAGATTCCCAAACCTAAGGTTGGGAGGAGGAGTTTAGCTAGCATTAGGGCCAGCTATAAGGCCCTGCAAGACTGCAGTTGCAAAGCCAGCTCTGGAGTTAGAGAAAATTGGCAAATGATGCTTGGTGAAAGTATGTACAGAACCCAGGTAGCACCTTCTAGGATGCCCCTGGTAGGGACGCCTCTGAGAAAGGCTGTAGAGGTAGATGCAGCCCTGGTGGAGTGAGGTCTGATCCCCTGGGGGATAGGTTTTCCATGGTGCTTACAGCAGAAATGAATGCAATAGCTTATCCATTTAGAAATGGTTTGCTTTGAAATAGCCTTCCCCTCTGCCCCTGCAGCAAATGCTACCAGCAGTTGTTCAGATTTCATTTGAGGTTTAGTCCTGTCCAAGTAGAATCTAAGTTGTCTGTGCACATCTAAGGAATGCAGCATCCACTCATAGGTTCATAGGTTCATACTAGGCTATCTTCCCTAGGGCATTTATAAGCCTAGCCAGAATGTGTTTGGCTTTCGCCACCAATTTTAAATTAATTTTGCTATGCCCTTTTTCGAGGTTAGTATACTGTGCCTCTGTCTAACAGTGACACAGAAGTGATACCCGGGTTAAACCTACGATCTCCCATCCACTCATCAAGATTCCTCTTGAAGAGAGTCAATGAGGGACTCTGCCTAACCTGGACTGGGATTTTATTCCAGAGTGAAGGGAGCCTCTGGGTTATGAATCTGTCCCTCCAGCATGTCCTATTTATTTCATTGCTGAGGTTCAAGTTTCTCGAGCGCGTAGCTCGATGGGATTTGGATTTTCTGAGGTGCAGCATGTCCATTAATTCCGGGTTGGACATGGCTTTATATGTCAGGCACAGATCGCCCCTGAACAGGCGGTATGCCACTGAGTAGAGCTGGAGTTTATTTAACTGGGCAGCATATGGCATCTGTTTCAGCCCTTTGATCCTCTTAGTGAGGTACTTTTGGGGTCTTTGCAGTTGCTGCAGGTGTCTGGTAAGGTACATCCCAAAAGGGGCATTGTACTCAATTATGGGTCTGATGAGAGTAAAGAGGCACGATGACCTCCCCTAATCTAGATGTGAATCCCTTCATGATTGGGTGGGCTATATAAAATGTTTTTCTAACCACTTTGGCCATGTGGTTGTCAAATGAGAGACTGCTATCAACTTGGGTCTCCAGGTCCCTAATTACTTCTTCTGTAATTAATGGATTACCACCTATGTGGTAATTTGTGGGCACTTTGTTTTTGACAAAGGGGGTGACTATACACTTTTTGGCGTTTAGCTTGAGGCCATGGCTCTGGCACCAGTTGTCTGTTTCTATGAGGACCTTTTGGAGGATGCTTGTGTCGGCTGGAGAGTCGATTATGGCACCCAGTTTGCAGTCATCTGCGAACTTGGTCAGCCACAGTCCTTCCGTGTTGGCCTGTACCTCCGAGAAATATATACCGAACAAGAGAGGTCCCAGGACTGAGCCTTGTGGGACGCCACTTGTAACTGGTTTGGAGTCTGACATGGCTCCAGCAATTCTAACCATGTGGGTTCTGTCCTTGAGCCAGTTTGCAACCCATCTAGTGACATAGGGGGTTATATTTAAGCTGGTGAGCTTATCTATAATGCCCGAGTGGGGCATTGTATCGAAGGCTTTTGCGAGGTCCAGGTAGGCTGTGTGGACCACCTTTACCTCATCAATGGCCTTGGCGACTTGTTTCAAAGAAATCAACCAGGTTTAAGAGGCAGGATCTGCCCTTAAAGCCGAACGGGGTAGGATCCAGTGTCTGTAGGTCCCCAATATCTTTATTTACGAAGTCCATGATGATCCTTTCCAAAGCTTTGCAGACCAAGCTAGTCAGGCTTATGGGGCGATAGTTTCCAGGATCTGTTGAGGCACCACCTTTGTGGAGAGGGACCACTGTTGCTGTACGCCACTCTATGGGAACATATCCTGTAGTAAGGCTGAGATTGAACAGTAGTTTTATGTTTGGGTTTAGCTCTTCTTGGAGTTCATGTAGGACGCAGCCCGGGACACCGTCTGGTCCCATTGATGCTGTGTTTTTTGCTTTGGAGAGGGCGGCTCTTACCTGAGCATCTGAGATGTCAGGGGGGCAGCACTCTGCTGGGATAGATATTTGCCCTTTGGTGGGGAGTTTGCACTGAACCTGTCAGCTAGGATGTTGGCAATGTCTGTGGGTTCGGTGTATTTTTTGTCATTTTGGACTAATTCAGAGCATATCTGGGAATTCCCACCCAGGTTCCTAACATAACTAAAGAAAGCCTTGTGATTATCCTTAGTGTCCTGTGCAATTTTTCTCTCGAAGCTGGCCTTAGACGATTTTATGAGTGCCCGTAGTTTTTTGCTAATGCTGATCAGAGATGCCTTCCCTTTTTGGGATTTTGCTCCATCATTTAGTAGCTTCCTCCTTCTATTGTATAGTTTGTTTATGGCTGGGGTCCACCAGACAGGATGTCTGCCTTTGGAGGATTGGGTCTTGGTTTTATTTGGGATTGCATGATCCATGCACTCCTGAAGGTGTTCATAGAATGCATTTATACAGGATTCTGCGGTCTGGGACGTATTTTCCACAGGCCCGAGGGCTTTGAAGGATTCCACCTCGGTTTTGAGGAGTGTGAAATTTGCTCTAGAGAAGTTATTCACTGTGGTTTTCTGGGTAGGAGGTGGGGTCGGGATGTGAATATCCAGTGAGATTAGTTTATGGTCTGATCTTACCAGTGAGGGATACACTTCTGGTCTGGAGCATAGAGTCCCCATGTTGGTGATGATCAGGTCCAGTATGTTTTCCCCTCTTGTGGGAGTGGTAACAAGTTGTTCCATAGCATTTGAGTTTATAAATTCTAGGAACCTTTGGGCTAGGGTGTTGGAGCTAGAGTAATGTTCCCAGTCTATGTTTGGGTAGTTGAAGTCGCCCAATATAATGGTGTTTGGAGAGACCTTCATATTTTCCAGTGTTCTCAGGAAGGCCGAGTGGGGTTCCTGGGTTTGGGAGGGTGGTCTGTAGCAGGCTATAAACTGGAAGGCAGTTTTACCCACTGTTAGTTGCACATGGATAGTCTCTGATGCTTCGTGCTTTGCCACCAACCTGGAGGTGTGGGTATCTTTGATGAATATTGATACTCCCCCTCCTTTTGTGGTTCAGTCCAAGTTTTGGGGCCGAAAAGCATGGTATGAGGTAAAACCTAGTAGTGCTGGGGTGCTCTCGGGAGCCTTGAACCAGGTTTCTGTTACTGCACAGATGTCTATGTTCTCCATGCAAAGGAGAGTTTCGAGTGCGTGCATCTTGAGGTTTAGACTTCTGGCGTTGAGTAGCATTACTCTTAGTTTCTTATCCCTTGTGATACACCTATGGAGGTGGGTTTGTCTTTTGAGCCTTGCCTAAAAAAGGCACTATGGGGGTAGCAAGAGCCTTTGCCAATATCCGAAAGCCCAGGGGTGACAGGTGCAAGCCGTCCCTAGCAAAGCATCGTGGCTTGTTGAGCATGTCATCCCAGGCTGACAGGCACTGGATCCCCTTTGAACAACACCAGTACTTAAGCCAATTGTTGAAATTGATCATCTTGTCTTCATATTGTGGCATCATTCTTGGTGAGGGTTTGGAAAAGAAGGTTGGCAAATGAATGGACTGATTAAGAGCCACACTGGATACCACCTTGGGCATGAAGGATGGATTGGTTCTGAGGGACACCCTGTCCGCATGAAAGATGATGAAAGGCTCCACTGCCATAAGGGCCTGTAATTCAGATACCCTTCTAGCTGAAGTGATTGCTAAAAGGAAAGCGATTTTCAAAGAAAGAAATTTTAAGTCAGCAGTAGCAGCTGGTTCGAAAGGAGGTAGAGTGAGTTTCTTCAAGACAAAATTAAGGTCCCAGGCTGGGGTTGGAACTCTCCTGGGTGGTCTCAAATGTGTGGCCCCTCTGAGGAACTGCTTGAGCAGTGGATGAGAAAAGAGAGGAGGTTCTGTGTTATGACTGAGGCGTGGATTTTAATGGAGGAAAAAGACAGGCCCTTGTGAAGCATCTCAGTTAAGTATTGTAAAATCTGAGGTAAATTGAGTGCTGCTGTGCTCATCCCTTGAGAATGGTTCCAGGCACAGAATCTTTTCCATTTTTCAGCATAAGACTTTCTAGTACTAGGCCTCCTTGCGTCTAAGATGATATCCATCACAGGTTTGTTGAGGGATGGTAAAGGAGAGATTAAGTAATTAGCCTGGCTGCAAGGTTCAGTGTTGGAAGCTGAAGGTGCAGAATCTGGTTTTCCTGCTGAGACAGCAGGGAAGGAGTGTGAGGCAGGTGCCATGGAGATAACAGTGATACACTGCGCAAAAGGGGGGTACCAGTGTTGGCACGGCCAGTCTGGAGCAATCAAAATCATCCTTGGTTTGTCACGTTTGATTTTTAGTAGTACTTTGGAGAGCAGAGGCAGAGGGGGGAAGGCATAGACTGATAGGTTTTTCCAGCTGAAGGATAGAGCATCCACTTTCCAGGCTCATTTTTGGGGAGTCCTTGTGCAAAATTTGTCCAATTGGTAGTTCTACGGAGAGGCAAACAGGTCTACACCTGGGCTCCCCCATTTGCTTGTCAACATGTTGAAAATCCTTGGTTCCAGTTTCCACTTGTGTGGGTCCATGAGGTTTCTGCTTTGTCCGTCTGCCAGTGTATTTAATTTTCCTGGTAGGAATTCAGCTTGTAGGTGCACTTGGTAGCTCAAGGCTGTGTTCCACAATGCCATGACTAGTCTGCAGAGGGGGTAAGAATGTGTACCCCCCTGCTTATGTACCACATAACAGAGGTGTTGTCCGTCTTTACCATTAGTTGTCCTGGAAAATTGTGGTCCTTGAAGGCTGTCAGAGCATTCTGTACAGCTAACATTTCTTTCTGATTGACATGCAGGTGCATTTGACTTGAGTTCCATTTGCCCTGAATGCACTTCCCTGCCAGGCGAGCCCACCATGCATAGTCTGACGCATCTGTTAGTGTGTGGGCGGCAGAGGGAGGTGTGAAAGGTAGTTCCTTGTTTTGATGGCAGGCCTCTGCCTACCAAAGGAACTCTAGGCGTAGGCAAGGTATGATAGGAATCATTGTTTCTAGGTCTTGAGAATGCTGACACCATAGGCTTTTTAGATACCACTGCAGTTTCCTCATATGCAGTCTTGCATATGAAATTAGAAGAATGCAGGAGGCCATGAACCCCAAGGCTTGCAGTATTTGTCTTGCAGATAGCAGGGTTTTTGTGGCCACTTGTTTGAAGTAGATTGTCAAATGAATTTGCTTTTCTGGCGTGAGGTAAGCCATCTGGGAATTTGTATTCAAGCTTGCCCTCAGGAATATAATTTGTTGACAGGATACCAGGTGTGATTTCATTGCGTTTATGGTGTACCCCAGACAAGTTAGAACCCTTTTGACAAAGATCAGATGATTCAAAAGTATGTCCTGGCTTTCTGCTTGAATTAGACAATCGTCCAGATATGGGAATAATTGAATATTTCCTTGCCTGCAAAATGCAATAATTGGAGCAAGGCCCTTTGTGAATAGCCTGGGTGCAGTAGATAAACCAAAAGGCAGTGCAGAGAACTGATGGTGCATGTAGCCTGCTTTGAAGCGTCAGTATCTTCTGCAAGATTCCCTGATTGGGATGTGCAGGTATGCTTCTTTTAAATCTAGTGTTGCCAACCAGGCATCTTTGCCTAGCATAGGGAGTAATTGGTGAAGAGTCAGCATCTTGAATTTTGGAATCTCCAAAAAGGTGTTTAGAGTAGACAGGTCCAGGATAGGACGCCATGAATTGTCTTTTCTGGGTACCAGGAAAAGTCTTGAGTAGAAACCTTGTCCCTTTTCCTCTTTTGGTACTAGCTGAATAGCCCCCATCCTGAAGAGAAAAAGTACTTGTTTTTGGCCTCTGCACACTGATTTGGGGGTAGGTCCGGCCACCCACTTGGTCTTGGTAACGTGTGGAAGTGAAATCTGTATCCCTGGGACACTACATTTAAAACCCATTTGTCCTGGGTAATGAGTTCCAAATTCTTTGCATGAAGAGCAATCTTTCCCCCCAAAGAGGCAGTCAGTTGATAAGTGCTTGGAAATTTTAAAAGGAAGTCATTGAGACAGTTTACCATAGGGGGAGTCTTATTATTCACAGACTTGGAAGTGGAGGACCTCCACTGCTTAGTTTTGAGAGTCTCCTGGGAGTGAAATCTGGGGTTGCTGTGTCTGGATTTGGCTTGAGAAGACTTGGAAGGGGCTAGAAAGGACCAATTCTTAAAGGGTCAGTGCCTACTAAATCTAAGAGGCTGAACTCGTAAAAAATCTTTAACAGTTTGCATAGATTTAGCTTTATCTTCCATCTTTTTTAAGAACTTCCTCAGCCTTGTTGCCAAACAGGCAGTCCTGATTTAAAGGAGCATCCAACAATTTAGCTTTAACATGATCAGGCAAAGATTGCTCCTTAAGCCAAGCTTGCCTTCTGAGCACAGACCCAGTAACAGCAGCCCTGCAAGAGGCCTCTAATTAATCAAAACCACATTGCAAAGTATGTTTTCCAACTTGTTCGGCAGAATGCATTAAATCCTGTAATTCTTTATTGTCCACACAGTCAGGAGTCGACATCATTTTCTGTTTAAGCAGTCCAATAACATGTTGCTGATATTTTAACATATGAAACTGGCAGTTTAAAGCCCTATTGACCAAGGTTGCACAAGTGTAAACCTTCTTATCCCATCTATCCAGTGCCCTGGAGTCTCTATCAGAAGGGGTAGGATTTTTAGCAGAAGAAGCCTTAATGCCCTTGGGCCCTTGTGAAATAGTCTCTGGATCTGCAATAGGATTTTTGAAAAGGAACTTGTGGGACTCAGGGACCCTGTAGCATCTGTCAGGTTTTCTGGAAGCAGGAGGCAGGGAATCAGGGGCCAAACTAGATTTCGAGAAATCATCAAACAATGTCTAGTACAGGAGGAATAACTAAAGGCCTATGCTGAGGTAGGAGAAGGAAATCCCTAAGCCTCTTTTTTGAATCAGAAAAATCCTAGCTTTCCCAGCAGAAATGCTCCCTTAGAGTATGTAAGGTTTCCCCAAAAGAAAAATCCTCAGGAGGGAAAGCAGAGGAATAGAGTCCTCTGCATCAGAATCCTCATAAGTGGGTTAAGGACAAATCCAGATAATCAGAAGTCAGAAAAAACAGAATCCTGATCAGAGGATTCATAATCAACCTCAGTCCTAGGCCTCAGAGGGGGGGAGGGGCTGGCTACCCCTGATTAGAGTTATTAGATCTTCAGCCATTCTTATTTGTTTTTTAGGCATAGAGGCCGGAGCAAGTGGCCTGGGCGTCCGTTTTTTAGACATGGATCGAGATTTAGGCCTTAATAATGAAGGAGGCGTCGATTTAATATGCAAGTCCTCACAGGCCAGTGCCTGCACAGCGGCTCTGGACCCATCCAAAGTATTGACATCCGCGGGTTCCATAGTTGAAGCATCTTGCGGCATACCGGACTCCGAATGGGTCTCAGTAGAGACCTGCGAATCAGAAGTAGCGGGTATCAGGGGCTGCGAAAGCGCCTCACTGAGTACTGGCGACTGGCTTAGGAGAAGCATCTGCGGTGGTTTTGGACCTCTTTAGCTTCTGTCTATCTTCGCATTTTTTCGGAATCCCAGTAGTCAGATGGCTAACAGACAACATATTTGGATAAACAAACAGAGAACTGAAATATTTAGAGGCAAAAATATACCAACGACAGATAGTGTGCTGATTAAATAAAGCACAAAACCGACAGCAAGGTACATCATTGCCAGGGCCTAAGCAAGGAATGCAGTACAAATGAAAATCTTTATGAGGTATTTGCTTTCTACAAGTAATGCAATTATTAACTTTTGCTGACATTGATAAGGAGCAAGAAAAAGTTTCCCCAGTGGGGTACTCAGCTTTAGTTGAAGACTTCGGTTCTGAAACTCGAAAACGAAAATTTCAGGAGTCGGACGACCGGCACTTGCAAACTGCTTCTGCTTCGGGCACAGCACGGCAAGAAAGAGTGATGTAATGGCGTCGGCTGCATGTTTTATACCCCTGACGACCTGATGTCATGGAAGAAGGGACAGCAACCGACACAGGAGCCAAGACTTTGTTAATCAGACCGACTGAGGGCAACTTGCAAGCAGATAACCCAAATGTAAAGACTGCAACAGTGAAACATGAACATCTGACCATGCGGTCTGGGCGTGGATAGAGTTTTAGTCCTTGAAGAAGACCGGTTTAATATGCAAGTCAGTAGGCCTGAATACACTTTCAGAAGGCAGTGCCTGCACAGCGACTCCGCACCCATCCAAGGTAGAGACATCCGCAGGTTCCACAGTCGAAGAAGCATCTGGTGGCATACCGGACTCCGAATGGGTCTCAGTAGAGGCCTGAAAATCTGAAGTAGTGGGTATCAAGGGTTGCGAAAGCGTCTCATTGAAAACCGGCGAACTAGCGACTAGCTTAGCAGAAGCGTCGGCAGCTTTGGACCTATGCGGTCTGTCTTTATCTTTGCGTTTTTTCGGAATGTCATGTAGTCGGGTGGCTTACCGAAGCTATTTCTGGATAATTGAACAGAGTACCAAAATATTTAGATGCGAAAATGAGCAGACGAATAGTTCGAGGTTTGAATAAGGCACAAAACCGACAGCGAGGGACGTCGTGGTCTGGGCCTAGGCAAGGAATGCAGTACAAATGACGATCTTTGTGAGGTATTTGCTTTCCACGAGAAATACAGTTGCTAACTTTTACTGACATCGGTTTAGAGCAAGAAAAAGGATCCCCAACGGGGTACTTAGCTTTGTTGAAGACTTCTGATCTGAAACTCGAAAACGAAAATTTCAGGAGTCAGCCGACCGGCACTTGCAAACTGCTTCTGCTTCAGGCACCACACGGCAAGAAAGGCTGATTTAATGGCATCGGCTAAATGCTTTATACCCCTGACTACCTGACGTCATGGAAGATGAGAGAGCAACAGATGCAGGACCCAAGACTTTGAAAATCAGGCCGAATGAGGACTACCTGGCAAGCAGATAACCCAAATGTAATGACTGCAACAGTGAAACACGAAGAACATCTGGGCTAGACTAGACAGAAATTATAGATCAAAGGAACAAGTGCATTTAATTGAAAGTCTTGACACACATCCGGTAACTATTTTAGATCATACACCTCACAGATAGACGTTCTGTTCGATTCTCAGCTAGAGCGTCTTCTGTGTGGAGACATGCGTGAATGGGCGTACCTTCGTTGAAGGTTGTGCGTCAGGGCTGGCAACTCGGCACATAAAAAAATCTGCTGCCAATCATTAGCAGACCGGAGTTCCGCTGTGGCGACCCCTAACCGGGAAAAGCCGAAAGACACAACAACACTGATAAAAACTTGGATAGTAATGCATAAGAACAAAGTAAAAACGAGACAATGGTGCTTTCCTATCTACCTGCTAGAGAGAGGAATTTAATGACTGGGTAATGGAAATTATTTGAGAGTTATTACAGAAGACAGATATTTCTTCATTAGTCAAGGATAATGAAAGTGGGATAAAATGAACATGGAATTCAAAAACAGGACAGAAATAAAACAGGAGATACAGTTAGCAAGTAACAGGAATTCTTCAGAGGGGCTGGCAAAGGTTAAAGTACTGTGGAATAAGTGGAACTTCACAGAAGAGGAGCAACTACATGGTGCTAAAGAGAAAACAGGGGATAATATGCATATGTTTAGAAAGACTGCTACTAAGCAACTATTTTTCTGATAACTTCAGAGCACATATCTTTTAGCACAATGACAGAAAACAGAAAGGGTTGCCTACAAGAAATATAACCAGAGATCTTATAGCGTTATTACAGATGCATCTAAAATTTTATGACAATTTGCATAAAGCAGAGAAACAATGTAAACCATGAAAGACAACAAATGAAATTACTTTTGAAAGATCAAAAATGAAAATACTTATGAAAGACTATGTCAAGATTAGAGGTAGATCAAGCTTAACAGCTAATAGTTAAGACAGGACGAATATTTCTAAGTTTTGGAAAGTTTTTGTGCATGAACATTTCTCGGGGTTAGTGAAGTTATTTCCACGGTTCATAGGTAGGTACTAGGCTATCGGCCCTAGGGCCTATACAAGCCTAGCCAAAAAGGTACCCTGGCTTTCTCCACCCAAGAAAATTATTTTCCTGTGCCCTTGTCGAGCAAAGCCACAGAGGTGATGCCCGGGGTGAATTTCCTATTTCCCATCCAATCATCAAGATTTTTTTTTGAAGAGTGCAAATGAGGAGCTTTGTTTGATATAGATAGGTAGTTTGTTCCAGAGTATGGGAAGTCTCCGGGACAGGAATCTATCCCTCCAGCAAGTTGCGTTTATTGTGGTGACAAGGTTTAGGTCCCTAGAGGGTGTAGCTCGGGGGGATTCGGATTTCTTTAAGTGGAGCATGTCCAACAGCTCTGGGTTTGACATAGCTTTGTATGTTAGGCAGAGATCGCCTGTGAGTAGGCGATATGCGACGGAGTAAAGCTGGAGGTTTTTGAGACTGTCTGCGTAGGGCATCTGTTTGAGGCCAGTGATTCTCTTTGTGAGGTATTTCTGTGGCTTTTCCAGTTGTTGTAGATGTCTTGTGAGGTACATACCAAAAGATGTGTTGTACTCTAAAATGGGTCTAATGAGTAATGAGTTGAGGGGAACAATGACCTCTTTTTTCCTGGATGAGAAACCTTTTGTGATGAGGTGTGCCACGTAGAAGGATTTCCTGACTACTGTGGCAATGTGATTATCAGAGGAGAGACTACTGTCCAACTGTGCCCCAAGGTCTCTTATCACACTTTCGGTGTTAAGTAGACTATCACCTATGCGATAGCTCATGTACAGCGCTTGTACCAAAGGGAATGACAAATGCACTTTTTGGCATTGAGCTTAAGGCCATGGCTTTGACACCAGGAATCTGTCTCAGTAAGGCCCTTTCGTAGGATGTCCACATCAGGAGTTTCAGTCATGGCTCCTAGTTTGCAGTCATCTGCGAACTTCGTTAACCAAAGACCTTCTATGTTATCCTGTACTTCAGAAAAGTAGATACCAAACAGGAGAGGACCCAGGACTGAACCCTGTGATACTCCACTTGTCACTGGGTCTGAAGTATGATTTGGAGTGTGCTACTTTCACAGTGTGGGTTCTGTCAGTGAGCCAGTTGGCAACCCATCTTGTGACACAGGGATTTATACCTAGTTTAGTGAGTTTATCTATAATTCCAGAGTGGGGGATGGTGTCAAAAGCCTTGGCGAGATCTACATAGGCTGTGTGAACCACCTTACCCTCATCTACAGCTTTGGTGGCTGCTTCAAAGACATCAATCAGGTTTAGGAGACATGATTTGCCTTTTACAAACCTGAACTGGGCTGGGTCCACAGTTTGGAGATTACCAATGTCTTTGTTTAGAAGTTCCATGATGATACATTCCATGGCCTTGCAGACCAGGCTCGTTAGGCTAATGGGGCGGTAGTTCCCGGGGTCAGTGGTGGCTCCCCCTTTGTGGAGTTTGATAACCATCACTGTGCGCCATTCAGTGGGCACAAAGTTTGAGGTGAGGCTATGATTGAACATGGTGCTTATGTGGGGTACCAGTTCATTCTGTAGTTCATGTAGAATGCAGCCTGGGATGTTGTCAGGTCCCATGGAGACTGTGTTCTTGGCTTTGGAGAGTGTGGTTTTAATCCGGTGCAGCCATGATTACAGGAACCTTGCATTCTTCCGGTATAGAGATGGGCCCTTTAGGGCAGTGGTTCGTCCATTTCCCTGAAATTGTACCCCTCATATTGTTGGCAGTTGTAATAGTTGCTTTTATGTCCAATGTATGTGTTGTAACTAATATAATTATAATTTAATAATAAAAAACAATCTTTAATAGTAAAGTGAACAAACAGTGCATACACATATATATATATATATATATATATATATATGTATATATATATATGTATAATACACACACACACACACACATATATATATATATATAATCTCCAAAACTCAGAGATACATATAAATAAGTTATAAAGTTATCAGACAATTAAACATTTCAAACTTAATAAACATTTCAAACTAAACAAACAATTATTAAACAACTTTGTCTTGCACATATTTGTGCTTGTTTTGAGGCACATAGTTTTTTTTAAATTGGATTCAACTGATGAAAGGTGTAATTGTAAATCTGGAACTGCATTCAGCTTATTATGATATTTGTTTTTAATAAAGACATATGAAGAGAAAGCTCTCTCTCTGCTAGTTCAGTACTTGTAAATGGCAAAAAAACCCCAAAAGGGCCTTGTGAGAAAGCTGCTCGTATTCTCTGCTGATGTTTGCCCAAAAGTTAATAAGAAACTGTCCTCTGAATTCGGCTTTTAAAGTACTATCAGTTGAAAGTTCAATCAACTTCTCTTTTTCCTTGACTGATAATTTAGCTGCCTGGGCATATTGTTCTTCAAAAGGATTTGAAATCCAATAGATTTCTTCTTCAGGTTTAGGGAAGTTTGGGAAGTCCGATTTTAGCCCGTTCAAGTGTTCATTTATTTTCTTCCTTATTTCCCAGGATAGATTAAGCTTGTTTTCAGATAACAAATTATGCAGCGTTTCAAATACCTCAAGTTGGACATGACCTCCAAAAATCAATTTTTTTAATCATAGATTCAATTTTGTCTGAGACATTGAAGATCATTATTGAGCTATTCTGAAGTGTTAAATTTAATTTGTTTATATTCTGGAAAATATCTGATAAATATGCAAGTGCCTGAAGCCAATTACAGTCGTGTAACCTGGAAGCAAGGAAGAAAGGATGGTTTTCAAAAAACACCTGGACTTCATGTCTAAGTTCAAACAGCCGGGTAAGTACTTTACCATGAGAAAGCCATCTTACTTCTGTATGAAGGAGCAGAGTAGAATGAGGACTCACCATCTCTTCACACAGAGCTTTGAAAATTCTTGAGTTTGTGGACTTCGACTTTATAAAATTCACCATTTTCACAGCTTCATCCAAAACAAGTTTTAATTCACCAGGGAGGTTCTTGCATGCTAAACTTTGTCAGTGGATGCAACAGTGGCTCCAACTTATATTGGGAGCTGCCTTCATGACAAGACCACGAAGACCAGAGTAAATCCCTGACATAGACTTGGCACCATCGGGACATAATCCACAACAATTAGACCAATTAATCTCTTTTTTTTTTAAATAATCAATAACATTAAATATATCCTCACTCCTTGTGCGTTGTGACAGAGGATTACAAAGCAAAAGGTTTTCTTCAACTTCATTATCTTTCAAATACCTTGCAATAACAAGCAAAATAGCACAATTGGCAACATCTGTGCTTTCATCAACTTGAATAGTGAAAATTTTACTGTTTTAATTCTACCTATTACTGTCATATCAACATCATCAGACATATCTTCAATTCTTCGAGATATTGTATTGTTCGAAAGAGGGATGGTGGTCATTTTCTGCACATGTTCTTCTCCAAGCATACATCGAACGGCATCTGTTATACATGGAGATATTAGATTCTCACCTATGGTATAACTTTTACCACATTTTGCGATACGGTAACTAATATGGTAACTAGTTTCAATCATAATCTTTGTTACCTGACATGATGTATGATGTCAGATTCGATCTTTTGTTATTTTCCGCTAACCGTTTGAAAAAACTATATTCCTTGTTTTTATAATTAGCATGTTTCTAAATGTTGTAAAAGTAGGGAAGGTTTCATGCTACCATTTGACAGCACTTCCCCACACACCACGCATTGGAGCTTAGGACAGTCTTCATTTCCCACATAAAATCCATATTTCATGTATTCATCACAGTACTCCCTCTTTGAGAAACTAAGGACTGTGCCTGGTTAGTGTTTTGCACCAAACTGTTGGACATGTCTTGAGAAGTACTCTGATAACTTCCCATATCATGCTTCAGCTCTTTTGTTGTGCCAGGTTTCAGCCACTTCTCCATTAAAATATCTAGTAATAAGACAATTACTGAATTACTTCATGAAAGCAACATGCATGTAAATTTACCCCCCCCCCCCCACACACACACACATCCATTCCAGTCTCCCATTACTTAGCTGTTTCCCCACTTCTCCCTATTTGCCACAAACACTGTTCAAAACTGTTGATGTGCAAACTTTTTTCTTCTCAATGATTACAGATATTTGGATTTACTTTAAAACTTTTATTTCAAATATTATAGCACAAACCCTGATAGACATTTGCTCAGCTGAACAAAGCAATACAGTCTCACAATGAAAACAGACCACTTTAAAACTTCTCTGCCTTTGAAACTTACATTCACTGAATCAGCATTGAAACCCACGTTCAAAGAAAATGCATCTGGCCAGTTGCAGATTAAGATTAACTTTGGGCAGTTTTCAAATCAGTCAATATGACAATCTTAGAGGCTGCTGCTAACAAACAGCTTTAAATTTTGGAGTGCATGTTCACTCAAAAGTCATACAACATTCCACTATTATTAAAAAATACATTAAATATGTCTCTTGCCAAAAAAAGTAATTAAAATAATGTACTTATTGACATATATCTATGTTTAATTTCTAACCTAAGCATCAAGTGCATTTCAACAAGAACTACAAATCAAGTCTGGAAAGGACCAATTGATCTCCACACACCAAGTGCAAAACAGAATCCAACAGTAATAAAACCAAGGCTAGCTAGAGAGGATTACTTCCTACCAAATTTTCCTTAGCTCTCTTATCACAAGGGAGAGACCACACATCAAACAGAAATTAAAGGGTAATTCCCAACAAATTATTAGGTCATATGCTTTTTGCACCTGCTATCACAAAAAAAAGAAAAACTGTCTCGCAAAAAATACTAACCACATCCTGGTTTATACACATGTTATAAACTTGTTGTCTTCCAAGAAGTTAATTCACTTGGTCTATAAACATGTATCAGCAAGAGTTAGTTTCCTTTGCCACAAAATCACTTGCATAATCTTCAAGTACTACTACCAGTGTTTCTGCTAAGTTATTACTTTTTACAGGCATAGCTCTCAACTTTCCATCTCCAAAATGAGGAACAGCAGACCTCATAATGTGGAACAAATTGGCAAAATGTGGAACACATAATACTGGCTTACTAATAACTTCAGCTAGGAAGCTCACATTTAAATGTGCTATTGTACTTATAAAAAGTTTTAAGACTATAGATATAAAAAGAGATGAGGGAGTAACAAAAGCCATAAGACAAAGGACCAGAGTAAGCAAACAGATCTTGACATTCTGTCAGGATATATAAGCTGATTTTGAGCATTTATGTTTGGGCTGCAGCAATCAGAGAAATCATGAACTTTGACATTTTTTTTATTTCAGACTGTTACAGTTTTTCATTTTTGGGGTGTACGGTGGCACAGTAGACAGCATTTGTCACCTCACAGCAAGAGGTTCTGTGATTTGATTCTCGTTTGGGTTGCCTTCTCTGAAGAGTCTGCATGTTCTCCCTGTGTTCACATGAGCTTCTATTAGGTGCTCCAGTTTCCTCCCACATGACTTGCTGATGTTCAGTAGTTGTATATGTATTAGGTCAGAGGATGCCTTGAATACCAGACACATCACCTCTAAGCACTCTGTACATACTGAGTATATAGTAATAAATATTTGAGGTAGTCCATGCAAGACCTATTGTTTTTAGGTCTTGTATCCTTATAGTAAGGTATCTCTGAAGGTATTCCAATTGTTGCATGGGGCTGGACAGATACATGCCAAATTGGGCATTATACAAAATGATTGACCTAATGAGTGCTTTGCAAAGGGGGACAACAACATCTCTAGATCTAGTCACAATCAATTTGTTTATAAGCTGTGCAATATACAGAAAGACTTTCTTATGACTCTGGGCACATGTTGGTCGAAAGTTATGTCACTGTACACACAAATTCCCAAATGCCAGGCAGTTGGGTCAGTTCTCAGAGGGCATTGTCATGATTTTGACACCAGTTATTATTTGGGACAAACCTTCCTGCATGATGGCTAAGTCATTTGGGGATTCAATAACTGCTTCTAGCTTGCAGTCATCTCAAACTTAGCCGGCCAAAGCCCTTTGGTATTTCCTTTTACTTTTGAGATGTATACGCCAAACAGAAAAAAGTCTCAGCACCAAACCCTGGGGGACTCCAATGGTGACTGGTCTCTTCCCATATTTTGATCTCCTGCATCCTGTGAGTAAGTTGGCAATCCAGCTAGTGATGCAAGTGTTTGCTCTTACATTATTAATTTTTGTACTACACCTGAGTAGGGGATTGTGTCAAAAGGCTTGGCCAGGTCAAGGTAATGTGGTGTGAACTGTTTTACCTTAATCCACTGCTTTGGTAACAAGAGTAAAGTTTAAAATGTGCCCATGATTTTTAGCCTTTCACACTTCCCTCTGGGCTATTTTCAAACACATTTTTAGGGCCATACATAGTAGCTTTACTGACAAGTCAGGTTAGCAGTTTGCACACATACACACACACACACACACACACACACACACACACACACACACACACACACACACACACACACACACACACACACACACACACACACACACACCTGCTGAAATGTAAAACAGAGCACAAGCCTGCTTAAATGTAAAGAAATATAAAGAGCAGCAGCCTGCTTAAATGTAAAGCGGAGCCCAACCTAAATGTAAAGTGGAGCACCAGCTCTTAAATGCAAAGTGGAGCACCAGCCCACTTAAATGTAAAGTGGAGCAGCAGCCCGCTTAAATGTAAAGCGGAGCACCAACCCACTTAAATGTAAAGTGGAGCACCAGCTCGCTTAAATATAAAATGGAGCACTAGCCTGCTTAAATGTAAAGTGGAGCACCAGCCTGCTTAAATGTAAAATGGAGCACCAGCCTGCTTAAATGTAAAGCAGAGCACCAGCCTGCTTAAATGTAAAATGGAGCACCAGCCTGCTTAAATGTAAAATGGAGCACCAGCTTGCTTAAATGTAAAATGGAGCACCAGCCTGCTTAAATGTAAAGTGGAGCACCAGCCCACTTAAATGTAAAATGGAGCACCAGCCTGCTTAAATGTAAAGCAGAGCACCACCCTGCTTAAATGTAAAATGGAGCACCAGCCTGCTTAAATGTAAAATGGAGTACCAGCCTGCTTAAATGTAAATGGAGCACCAGCTTGTTTAAATGTAAAATGGAGCACCAACTGCTTAAATGTAAAATGGAGCACCAGCTTGCTTAAATGTAAAGTGGAGCACCAATCTGCTTAAATGAAAAGTGAAGCACCAGCCTGCGTAAATGTAAAATGGAGCACCAGCCTGCTTTAAATGTAAAACGGAGCACCAGCCTGCTTAAATGTAAAGCGGAGCACCAGCCTGCTTAAATGTAAAATGGAGCACCATCCTGTTTAAATGTAAAATGGAGCACCAGCCTGCTTAAATGTAAAACGGAGCACCAGTCTGCTTAAATGTAAATGGAGCACCAGCTTGCTTAAATGAAAAATGGAGCACCAACTGCTTAAATGTAAAATGGAGCACCAGCCTGCTTAAATGTAAAGCAGAGCATCAGCCTGCTTAAATGTAAGCAGACACCAGCCTGCTTAAATGTAAAACGGAGCACCAGCTTGCTTAAATGTAAAATGGAGCACCAGCCTGCTTAAATGTAAAGTGGAGCACCATCCCACTTAAATTTAAAGCGGAGCACCAGCTCACTTAAATGTAAAATGGAGCACCAGCCTGCTTAAATGTAAAGTGGAGCACCAGCCTGCTTAAATGTAAAATGGAGCACCATCCTGTTTAAATGTAAAATGGAGCACCAGCCTGCTTAAATGTAAAACGGAGCACCAGCCTGCTTAAATGTAAAATGGAGCACCAGCTTGCTTAAATGTAAAATGGAACACCAGCCTGCTTAAATGTAAAATGGAGAACCAGCCTGCTTAAATGTAAAATGGAGCACCAGTCTGCTTAAATGTAAATGGAGCACCAGCTTGCTTAAATGAAAAATGGAGCACCAACTGCTTAAATGTAAAATGGAGCACCAGCCTGCTTAAATGTAAAGCAGAGCATCAGCCTGCTTAAATGTAAACACCAGCCTGCTTAAATGTAAAATGGAGCACCAGCTTGCTTAAATGTAAAATGGAGCACCAGCCTGCTTAAATGTAAAGTGGAGCACCAGCCCACTTAAATTTAACACCAGCCCACTTAAATGTAAAATGGAGCACCAGCCTGCTTAAATGTAAAGCAGAGCACCAGCCTGCTTAAATGTAAAATGGAGCACCAGCCTGCTTAAATGTAAAATGGAGTACCAGCCTGCTTAAGCACCAGCCTGCTTAAATGTAAATGGAGCACCAACTGCTTAAATGTAAAACGGAGTACCAGCCTGCTTAAATGTAAATGGAGCACCAGCCTGCTTAAATGAAAAGTGAAGCACCAGCCTGCTTAAATGTAAAATGGAGCACCAGCCTGCTTTAAATGTAAAACGGAGCACCAGCCTGCTTAAATGTAAAGCGGAGCACCAGCCTGCTTAAATGTAAAATGGAGCACCATCCTGCTTAAATGTAAAATGGAGCACCAGCCTGCTTAAATGTACACCAGCCTGCTTAAATGTAAAATGGAGCACCAGCTTGCTTAAATGTAAAATGGAGCACCAGCCTGCTTAAATGTAAAGTGGAGCACCAGCCCACTTAAATGTCACCAGCTCACTTAAATGTAAAATGGAGCACCAGCCTGCTTAAATGTAAATGGAGAACCAGCCTGCTTAAATGTAAAATGGAGCACCAGCCTGCTTAAATGTAAATGGAGCACCAACTGCTTAAATGTAAAACGGAGTACCAGCCTGCTTAAATGAAAAGTGAAGCACCAGCCTGCTTAAATGTAAAATGGAGCACCAGCCTGCTTTAAATGTAAAACGGAGCACCAGCTTGCTTAAATGTAAAATGGAGCACCAGCCTGCTTTAAATGTAAAACGGAGCACCAGCTTGCTTAAATGTAAAATGGAGCACCAGCCTGCTTTAAATGTAAAACGGAGCACCAGCCTGCTTAAATGTAAAGCGGAGCACCAGCCTGCTTAAATGTAAAATGGAGCACCATCCTGCTTAAATGTAAAATGGAGCACCAGCCTGCTTTAAATGTAAAACGGAGCACCAGCCTGCTTAAATGAAAAGTGAAGCACCAGCCTGCTTAAATGTAAAATGGAGCACCAGCCTGCTTTAAATGTAAAACGGAGCACCAGCCTGCTTAAATGTAAAGCGGAGCACCAACCTGCTTAAATGTAAAATGGAGCACCAGCCTGCTTAAATGTAAAGCGGAGCACCAGCTCACTTAAATGTAAAATGGAGCACCAGCCTGCTTAAATGTAAAACGGAGCACCAGCCTGCTTAAATGTAAAGCGGAGCACCAGCCTGCTTAAATGTAAAATGGAGCACCAGCTTGCTTAAATGTAAAATGGAGCACCAACTGCTTAAATGTAAAACGGAGCACCAGCTTGCTTAAATGTAAAGTGGAGCACCAGCCTGCTTAAATGAAAAGTGAAGCACCAGCCTGCTTAAATGAAAAATGGAGCACCAGCCTGCTTTAAATGTAAAACAGAGCACCAGCTTGCTTAAATGTAAAATGGAGCACCAACCTGCTTAAATGTAAAACAGAGCACCAGTCTGCTTAAATGTAAAATGGAACACCAGCCTGCTTAAATGTAAAATGGAGCACCAGCCTGTTTAAATGTAAAACCGAGCACCAGCTTGCTTAAATGTAAAACAGAGCACCAGCCTGCTTAAATGTAAAATGGAGCACCATCCTGCTTAAATGTAAAATGAAGCACTAGCCTGCTTAAATGTAAAGTGGAGCACCAGCCTGCTTAAATGTAAAATGGAGCACCAGCCTGCTTAAATGTAAAACGGAGCACCAGCTTGCTTAAATGTAAAATGGAGCACCAGCCTGCTTAAATGTAAAGTGGAGCACCAGCCCACTTAAATGTAAAGCAGAGCACCAAAATGTAAAATGGAGCACCAGCCTGCTTAAATGTAAAGCGGAGCACCAGCCTGCTTAAATGTAAAATGGAGCACCAGCCTGCTTAAATGTAACAAGCACCAGCCTGCTTAAATGTAAAATGGAGCACCAGCTTACCTGTGGTTGTTGTGGAGCAGCCTTCCTGTGGGTGTTTAACAGGCAGCAGTGATGTGATTGACCAGTTTTCTGTTTAAATTTGATGCATGTGCATGTGCTCCCTCCCCCTCACCCTATGGTTCCATTGCCTATGAATTTGTCCCTTTTAAGCTATGAAATAAATTTAAAAATTAAAACAGACTACCATTCAAAAACCGCTCTGCTTGTCAAACATAAATTAAACACAGTACTCCAAGCGTATAGCTAGAAGCAAAGGCGCTAAGGCATTGATCTTACCTTTCCTTTGCTGTTTTCATGACACACAGCTCCGCACATACTACTGAACCACAGCACAGGCACACAACCTTCTTCTCTGTCTAACAGTAGATAGAATACAGATAACAGAAATACGTTGGCACTTTCTCATTTATACTTTTATAGGACAGACTTCAAGTAAGTCCTATAATAGTTAAAGCTTACGGTGGGATTTTTTCTATATTAACAAGCTTTCCACCATTGCTAATTTTCTTCTAACAGACCAAGCATACCCTGGGTTGGGAATAGCTGCTTTAGGGGATGGGGGGTGGGGGTGGGGGTAAAGTTAGCAGTGAACCTATCTGCCAGGATGCTGGCAATATCAGTTGGTCCTGTATATTTAGTGCCATTGTGCTGTAGCTCAGAGCAGATCTGAGTGTTGCCATCGAGATTCTTGACATAGCTATAGAATGCTTTGTAGTTGCCTTTAGAATCAGTGGCGATTTTGTTTTCATAACTAGCTTTGGAGGATTTTATGAGGGATCTAGTTCTTCCAGTCATGGGATTTTACTCTTTTTTTGCAACAATTTCTTTCTTCTGTTGTAGTTTGTTTATGGCAGGGGACCATCAGATTGGCTTCCTTTTTTTGGAGGATAGCATCTTGGCTCTGTTAGCACTCATGTAACTGCTTATAAACTGCATTTGTGTAGGATTCAGCAGTCATACCTCTATTGTCCGTCTGTCATGGGTGTTGTGAGGTTTGCCACCTGTGTCTTAAGAAGCGTGAAATTGGCTTTGAAGAAATTTTTTATGGTGGTTTCCCTAATGGGGGGAGGGATGTGGATGTCTAGGCTGATTAGCTTGTGGTCAGATCTGACCGAGGAATGGACCTCTGGTGTGGAACACTTGTCGCCCATGTTGGTAATGACCAGGTCTAGGATATTGCTGCCCCAAGTGGGGGTGCGGATAAATTGATTCCAAGGTGTTGGAATTTATGAATTCCAAAAAACGTTGAGCAAAAGAGTTTGTACATGAGTAGTTTTCCCAGTTAATGGTGGGGTAGTTGAAATTGCCCATTATTAGGGTGTTGAGTTGTACCCTAATATTTTCCAATGTATCAAGAAATGAGTGGGAATCCTGGGGCATGGTGGGGGTTCTGTAGCAAGTTACAATTTGGATTGCAGTCTTGCCAAGAGTTAGTTGCACTTGGATAATCTCTGATGCATTATGCTGAGCAACTAGCCTGGAGGTGTGGATATCCTTAATGAATACGGACACTCCTCCACCTTAACTATGTCAAGATTAGAGGTAGATTCTTGATATTGCAGGAATCCTTACTTCTGTTCTGATCTCTGTCTCCATTTTAATTTTTCCCACCCACACATCTGTCGCATTCTTAAAACTTGGCGGCTTTTGAGTTGCCCACCTCTACCATAAATTTGATATTGGACACTCTTCCCAGTCCCATCCAATCAGCTCATTCTACTGAGTACAGTGAGATTATTTGGGAAGCCCCCCATTAGTTTCTTAACCTTGAATTATCTTCTGTTCCTTCCCTTTCTTCTTAACTAAAAAAATTTACACTTTATTCAGCTCTTTTTACTGTATTTGTGTCTTCCCTTTCTTTATTTAATTTTGCTTTTGCTGCTTGTTCTTAAGTCTTCAATTGCATTTATTCTGCTGAATTTATTACTGCTTGTTAGTAGCCTGATTAAATTGCAACGGTTATTCTAAGCCTCTTATTTTTTGGTTAAGGACATGGGCTTCAGGCCAGTTATTTTACATTAAGAAGGTTTGTGGTCTACACTCTTGTGTGAAGAGAGGGTAGGCTCTGCCCTTCTAAGCTGGGAATTGCTTGGTGAAGGCTTATTGCGCCTGTTGTTCTAAGTGACTTGGTTCTGGTTTAAGCTCTTGGGTTCTAGACCAGTTATTTCTCACTAGGAAGATTTGTGGTCTACACTCTTGTGGGGGAATCTATGGTAGAACATTGAAGTTTCAAAACTTCGAATGTTCTAATATCGAACCCTATTCAGCGAAAGCTAAAAACATCCAACATACAGAACAGCAAATTTTTTCCTAGGGAAAAAATCTGCTGATCCAAAACACACACACAAAACAAGCACACCAAGCAATTCAGCAATCCACACACATACATCTAAAATCTTACACCTAACCCTACACTAAACTATACACACACCACTAACTATCCACTTACCTTAACCTAAACCCCAACCCTAAGGTCCGTCACTATCGCACGCTCACCTCACCCATGCCCTAACCCTCACGTCCACACAATCGCACACTTACTTGACCCGCGCGCTAACCCTAACTTACCTAACCCGCCCTAACCCTCATGTCCACACAATCACACACATGCCTAACCCGCGCCCTAATCCTAACTCACCTAACCCTAACCCGCCCTAACCCTCACGTCCAATCGCACACATACCTAGCCCGCACCCTAACCCTAACTAACCTAACCCGCATTCAATTGTACACTTACCTGAACCAGACCTGTAACTTTCCACCACAGCGCTGAAAATACCGAAGCAACAGAAACGGATAACCAAATTCTTTCCCTAGGAAATAATTCAGTTTTCTGTTGCTTCGATATTTTCAGCTTTTGCTGAACAGGGTTCGATATTAGAACATTCGAAGTTTTGAAACTTCAATGTTCTAATATAGGCCCTCTTGTGGGAGTATTCTACTGAACCGCTACTTTAAACTGTTTTTGCTGTTGTAACTGATTTTCTGCACTTCAAATTTCTAGTACTTCTGCATTTTATAGCACAGGCTAGATTCAGGCTTGCTGAATCTAGACAGTATCATTTGAACACTAAAACTATCTGAAAAATAAGTATTGTTAAAGCCTACATTGTACTTTCATAACAGTTTTCTATTGAATTGCTTAATCAGTTCTTGCTGTCGTGACTGTGATTTTGTGCACTTTGAATTTCTAGTACTTCTGAATCTAGCCTGTGGTATAAAATGCAGACTTGCTGAATCTAGACTGTTTGATATTTCTTGAGCACTAAAACCAGCTCTTCACAGAGATACTGAAAGATCCGAGGCATCTGTTGCTTCTACCTAACGCAAGTGCCTGTTTTTTCCCTTACATTGCACTTTTAATTTGCACTTGCATTCTACTGTCTGAATTGTCTGAACTGTTTTTTGCCACATTTTACTGCACACTAGACCAGTTCAGCTGTGGCACAGTCCAATTCTAGGCTGGCCATTTCTGCGTTTGTTCTGTAACTTCTGATCATCAAATTCAAGCCATCTTTGTTGAAGGGCCTTCTGCACCCTTGTCGGAGGAGAGTGCTGTCTGGGTCCCATCTAATCAAGGGGGTTGGACTAGAGCTCAGAGAAAGTCCTTCTTTGCTAGTTTGAGTTAAAAGTGTTATTTCTTGTTTGATTTAAGCACCGTGTTTGCTCGTTTGCATGTAGCACACCAACTGTGCTCTGCCGCGTAGAGGTGGTTACTGACAAAGTCTTGCTTGTTAAATTTTCCTTTAGCACTTTGCTTGTGGTCCTCCAGAGGTTTTTTTGTGGCCCTGCTCTACTGTCAGGTGGAACACTAAACCTAGCCTCAGAGGTACAAACACACCTCACCCACTAGCCATTCCTAAGTGCAATCCCTTTTCTTGACCATATAAATTTACCTAACACTATGGATGTACAATTTCCAGAGTTTCGTCAGCCAGCTTGGTCGACATTGGGCATCCTGAGGCGGTGTAGCAATTGCCTTATGCTCACAGACAACCATCTACTCAGAGTCCACACAAACTCAACATGTGACAGATGCAACTATAGTAAGAACCTTGAATCCATGCTCTCTCACACACCAGTCAGTACACAGGACAATGAGCAGGATGTCAGCATGCACACCTCACCTCCTACTCAACCCAAATCCACATCACACATACCTACATATGCAGGGATTCTCACTAGAAACATACCTAAACACCAGAGACCTCCCAAACACAAGCATGCTACACATAATACTTCCTCTGCAGAACACAATACACATAATAGCTAAGGCTGCAGGGTCTAACTTGTTGGCAGACAGGTTCTGTGAAAACTTCAATCCCCTGTCCCCTGCCACACATACCCCATGACATCCCTGTCACCTGGCCCCTACCTCGCATCACTAAACAGCAGGTCATTAATGACTTCTCCAAGGCAAAAACACAGCATCTATGGGACTCGATAACATCCAAGGCTGCATCCTACATGGGCTCCAACAAGAATTAGCAACACCATTAGATACTCTCTTCAATCACAGTCTAAGCACAGGATTTGTTCAAGCCGAATGGAAAATGGCCACCGTTATTCCCTTGCACAAAGGTGGCATTTCCACTGACTTTGGGAACTACAGACCTATTAGCCTGACTAGCCTTATTTGCAAGGCCATGGAGCAAATCATCATGGACCTTATCAACAAAGATAGGAGTAATCTCCAAACACTTGACCCTACTCTGTTTGGATTTGTCAAAAGGAGATCATGCCAGTTAAACCTGGTGGACTTCTTTAAGACAGCTACCAAAGTCCTGGATGAGGGGAAATCTCTGCATACAACCTACATAGACTTAGAAAAGGCATATGACACTGTCCCCCACTCAGGCATCAATGACAAACTCACCCAGCTAGGTGTCAACCCTTATATCGTTAGATGGGTTGCTGACTGGCTCACTGACAGAACCCATAAAATCAAAACAGGGGAATCCACCTCCAACAGCAGACCTGTAACCAGTGGTGTTCCACAGGGATCAGTCCTGGGTCATCTACAGTTTGGAATCTACTTCTCTGAAGTGAAAGCAAAAACTAAAGGTCTGTGGCTGACAAAGTTTGCTGATCACTGCAAACTGAGAGCAGTCAATCTCCAAATGATGGCAACATCCTACAATTGGGTCTTAAACAAATGATTGGTGCCAAAGTCATGGCCTTAAAGTCAATGCAAAAAAAAAATGCATCAGCCCTTTTGGTAAAAGCAGTGTTCCTGCTAACCACCACATCAATAGCAGCACCTTAAGTATGCACTCAGTGGTGAGAGACCTGGGCACAAAGGTTGACAGCAACCTCACCTTTGATCACCATGTCTCCACAGTGGTTAGAAGGGCAGACTATATTGCCCAACTCATAAAAAAGGGCATTGCCTCCAGAAAAACAGTTATAACTTCCCTGTACTCTTCCCTCATCAGGCCAATAATGGAGTACAACCCCCTTTTGATATGTGATGACTGCTTCCAGTGAGTAGAGTTTCATATTAAGATTCCTAGCATTTAGTAAGCATAACCTTGAGGTTGTTTTTAGATGGACTTTATTAGTCAGGAATTTTTTCCTTGAGACACTGCCTTTCCAAGCACCTGCAGCAACTGGAAAGACCACAAAGGTTCCTCAAGGAAAATTCTAGGTCTTCAGCATCTGTCCTATGTGGATCATCTGAAAGCAGTCACTTTACTCGGTTTCATACAGATTACTCAGAGGCGATCTCTGCCTTGCATACAAGGCAATCTCTGAACCTGCTTTATTAGAAATGCTGCACCTCAGTAAGTCAAATGGCACACAGGTTACTCGCTCTAAAGACCTTACCCTGGTATGTGACATTAATAGAACCTGCTTGAAGGACAGATTTGTCTCCCAGAGATTACCAGAACTTTGGAACAGACTCCCACTTCACATCAAACAGAGCACCTCACTGGCCCTCTTCAAACTTAATCTAGACTGCCAGATGGGTAACCGTAGATTCACCCCTGGGGTTCCACCTCTGTCCCTCTTGGAGAGGGGCAATGCTGATCATGGAAATAAGGGTAGAACTTGGCTAGGTTTTGTAAGGACCCTAGGGCCATTAGCCTAGTAACCTCCTATGATCACTAACAGAATCAATCAGAATTTGTTAGAAAAGACTGTGAAATGAGAATGGAAAGGCAATATGCATAAAAACAATGGGATGATATCTGTATGGCTCCCAAGCGTGCAACAAAAACTAGAAGCCTAGAACTTCAAAACTACAAAACGAGAGCAAAAACTAACTCAAGAAACACCTTCATCAAAATTCTGACTACAAGTGCTTTTCCACTGTATACAACCTAACTCCCTCCTCACCTGCATCACTTCTGCTTTGACCCTCTGTTCTCACCTGCTGCTTCCCTCTCATAGTTACTACTAAAATGAATATGCATTTGATTATCTACTCTGCTAATATTTACATACTGTATCAGTTGTATATAGGATTATCTACCTTCTGGTTTGTGAATTTGTTCTAGTTGCTTTTTTTTGGAAATCTTTTCATCCGAGTCGTGCCTGCAAATGGTCTATAATGATCAATGTACTACCTTGATAAACTTAAAATAAATAAATAAAAATAGAAAGTTAGGACTTTCACATGGGAGTATTTTATAGATTTTTCTATATCTGAAGTAGACCTCAGATAATTTTCCACAGAGAGGCAGCAACTGCTGGAGATGCAATGGGAAAGAGGGGGGTACTTGGAAACATGTTTTGGAAATGCAATGAGTTGACAGATTTTAGCAATTCCTTACAGGCCACTTTGTCATAAATGCTGGGGGACCAAATTACTTTAAGAAAATTATTCTTTTGAGCTGGGTACATAAAATAAAAATTGACCATACAGTACTGCTCTACTAATTTTAAAGGCATTTGGTTAATAAAAAAGCAATTACTAGAAAAAGGAAATCAAAAACAAAACCAGCAGAATCATAAAATGTTGCCAGGGAGATAAAAAAATTGGAGGTGGGATCTTTTGAAAACGGACGGAGAAAACTACATAGAAATAAATGGAACATGCGGGAATAATAAAAGCACAATAATGTTTATCAAGAGTGATATTTCAGGGAACACAGGACTTGAACAATTTATGTAACGTTAAATTGAATACTTGAGAGAAGTCATAGTTGTGTAATGCAAGAAAAAAAACTGTAATGGTTTGTTTTCTTTTTTTACAATTGAATGTGTGTTCATGTCGCTATGTAATATGGGAAGTTAATTATGTTTAAGAAAAAAAAAAGAATTTCTTGCCCAGTCTTGACTATGAAAATGTGCGTATATTTTCCCAAGGGTAATACAACTGCTTGCCTTACTAGCCACTGATATTTTGTGCCCCTGATGCATATAAAACTTGGTACAGTAATAAGCAAGCAGGAAAAAATGCTAAATTTTCCCCAGTAGAGTACTTATATGTCTACTCTGAAAGCAAAGCCTAAATAATGAGCAAATGGCATGCTAAAAGATACAAAACAATAAGCTCTCAGACTAACATGAATGAACTAAAGATGGCACAGCTGGTCATCGCTCCTTTATCACACAGTCTGATGTCTAGATGCCACCCAGCCTAAAAAGGGAAAGGGTGGTAAGCACTGCAGTTGGGACAGATGCTGGGCCTTTTGAGCCAGATGTCTCAAATGTGAAGACTGGTGCAACAGTGAACTATGATGCCACTCTGCATCCAAAGGGACTAGCTCAGCTGACAGTGTCTTTCCAGGAGTAGTACCTGTAAGATCTAAATGAGGCCAGTAGTGACTAATAGTGAATAACACATGGTATGACTATTTTTTTTCTCAGTTCTCAGAACATTACAGCAGAATAGCAGTTTGACTGCTCCTGAGTCATTCCAAAGACTGTGAAGACTGGACGATTAGCAGTACCCTAGGCAAATGTAAATATGAGCTCCATTTTTTTCCTTGTGTAAGAGAAGTGGGGGATAGCACCCCTAAACTCCCCAATCTCTTCCTGAAAAAAAATTAGGTGAAAGAGGAGTTAAGGGGTGGCAGTCACACTTACTAATGGAACTAATGCTCAATTCCTGTCTATCCATCATGTCTGTTAAACCAATTGCCCGTCTATCCGAAAGAACCTTGGACCATGCTGGGGAAAAGGAATAAAAACACTGAGGTGGTTACTGAGCAGCAAACAGCTCTGCACGCTTTCTCTTCTGGTCCCACACCTACCAGACTGCAGCCACAGTCACTATGGGCACTTACTCGACTCACAAATATGTTCACTAACACCTTCCAGGGTCCCTCTCACAAATACATTCACTTAGCTTCCGGGGTCTTCCCATCATAACTTGTGTGCTTCTGAGGGCATTGAATATTTTAACATTAAAAATGGCAAAAGGCTCATCTGCTGGAGGTATGGACATTTCTTTCCCCAGTGCCACATCCTACAAAAGCTCTAAAACTTCTCTTCTAGGTAGTTTTTTTTTTTTGTTGAAATATTTACACTGCTTTCACTACTTACATCATTAGCCTAACCTGGAAAAAACACTCAAATGACAGCACACTGGGAGGAAATCTCGAGGAACAATGGATGATGATGGTTTTGGAAACATAATTGGCCAACAAAAAAAAGATTCCAAAATATTTCCAAAACAGAAAAGGCAAATGCCAAAAATGGAACTTATTGTTTTTGAATACCAATAAACAAACCAAGAGGGCAGTTCACTCATGGGGCTTAAAAATCTAAAGATGGTAAGTCTTACCTGGGTTACTCTCCCATTTCCTTAAAGACAATTTTCAGCTGATAATCTCCAACTGGTAAACAACTGTGGGCTAAGTTTATGAACTTCTAACTTGATGTTAAAATCAGGCAGTTGGAATGACACCTACCTGCAGCTAAGTTCTCACATGTTACAAAGATCATGCAACCATGCCCCTGAAGAGGCATATAAAAGTATAGTTATCTATTCATCATAACTCTGCATCTATGTTGTCTGAATGTTTCGTCCTTCCTCAACTGATGGCTCTTGGACTTGTCCTCGGCCACCTGACAGACCTTAGGGACCATAGCTTGAGCTCCTTCCCTTAACACACAATCTCCTGTCAACTTCTAAGTTACTTCAGATCAAGTTTACTCTATTTAGCGGAGTAAAACGTACAAATGGAAATTAGTCGACAATACTCCCTGAGGCAAAAATCACATATATACATAGGAAGGTGTGAAAAGTACAGTTGTGCGCTCTTACCATAAATGTAGATGTTCAAGTGTATTCACTGTTGCAGTCATTACATTTGGGTTATCTGCCTGCAGGTAGCCCTTAGCCGGCCTGAATACCAGAGTCTTGGATTCCTGCGTTGGATGCTGTCTCTTCTTCCATGACGTCAGGGGTATAAAACACGCATCCGACGCCATTACATCAGTTTTTCTTGCCCCAGATGTCAGGTGCCCTCACAATGGGAACCAATTATATGTTAGGGTACAACGCATCAAAAATCAAATACACCAGAAAGCTTAAATACACCAAACAAGAAGGAAAGGTAGAGCAAATAGAAGTCAAGGGGTTGGAGGGAGGGACTGCAACAGTGAATATACTCTAATATCTACATTTATGGTAAGAGTACATGACTGTACTATGTTCTTCGTGTTTCACTGTTGCAGTCATTACATTTGGGTCAATTCCCAACACTAAGGAAGGGAGGAGGAAGTTAGAGAGCATTAGGACCAGCTATTAATGCCCTGCAAGACTGCAGTGGAAAACCAGCTCTGGATTTAGAAAAAATAGGCACGTGGTAATGCTTGGTGAAGGTATGTACAGAGCTCCAGGTAGCAGCTTCTAGTATGTCCCTGGTAGGGACTCCTCTGAGAAAGGCTGTAGAGGTAGATGCAGCCCTGGTGGGATGTGATCTTATCCCCTGTGGGGTAGGTTTTCCATGGTGCTTACAGCAGAAATGAATGCAATGGGCTATCCATTTAGAAATGGTTTGCTTTGAAATGGCCTTCCCCTCTGCCCCTGCAGTAAAGCCAACTAGCAGCTGTTCAGATTTTCTGAGGCTTCGTCCTGTCCAAATAAAATCTAACTTGTCTCTGCACGTCCAAAGAGTGCAGTATTCATTCTCCTTTGTTTTGTGGATTCGGGGAAAAAGGTAGGCAAACAAATGGACTGATTTAGGGCCACACTAGACACCACCTTGGGCATAAAGGAAGGATTGGTCCTGAGGGAAACCCTGTCTTCATGGAAGATAATGAAGGGCTCCACAGCCATGAGGGCCTGTAATCCAGACACTCTTCTTGCTGAAGTGATGGCTAGAAGGAAGGCTGTTTTCCAAGAAAGGAATTTCAACTCTGCAGTTGCAGCTGGTTCAAATGGAGGGAGAGTGAGCTTTTCCAATACAAAGTTAAGGTCCCAGGCTGGAGTAGGGGCTTCCCTGGGGGGGGGGGTCTTACATTTTTGACCCCTCTGAGGAATTGCTTTAGCAGGGGGTGACAGAAGAGGGGTGGTTCAGGATTATAATGTGCTGAAATGGCAGAGGCATGAATTTTAACTGACGAGAAGGATAGGACCTTGTGGAGCATTTCTTTTAAGTACTAAAGAATATGAAGTAAGCTGGGCACCATTCTGCCCATCCCCTGAGTCTGGCTCCAGGAACAGTATCTTTTCAACTTTTCAGCATAGGATTTTCTAGTACTAGGCCTCCTTGCTTCCAGAATGACATCTAGCACCTGCTTACTGAGGGATGCTATTGGAGAGCTTAAGGAATTAGCCAGGCTGCAAGGTTCAGGGTTTGAAGCTGAGGGTGCAGAATCTGGCCCGCCTGCTGGGACAGCAGGAAAGGTGTCTGAAGTAAGTGCCATGGCTCCAGCAGTATTATACTGCGCGAAAGAAAGTACCAGTGCTGGCGTGGCCAGTCTGGTGCAATCAGTATTGTCCTTGGCTTGTCCTGTTTGATCTTTAGCAGAACCTTCGAGAGGAGAGGCAGAGGGGAAAAGACATAAACCGAGAGGCTTTCCCAGGTAAAGGACAGGGCATCCAATTTCCAAGCTCGACTGTGGGGAGTCCTTGTGTAGAATGGTGAGTCCTTGTGCAGAATTTGTCCAACTGGTAGTTCTGAGGGGAGCCAAACAGGTCTATCTCTGGAGTCCCCCATTTGTTCCTCAAGAGGTTGAATATTTTTGGTTCCAGTTTCCACTCGTGTGGGTCCATGAGATTTCAGGTCATCTGCCAGTGTATTTAGCTTGCCGGGCAGGAATTGAGCTTGTAGGTGCACTTGACAGCTCAAGGCTGTGTTCCACAGAGCCATGGTTAGTCTACAGAGAGGGTACGAGTGGGTTCCCCCCTGCCTGTTTATGTACCTCATAACTGTGGTGTTGTCTGTCTTTACCAGTAATTGTCCTGGAAGGATGTGGTCTTTGAAGGCTGTCCAGGAATTCTGTACAGCTAAAAAATTTTTTTTTGGTTGATATGCAGGTGCATCTGACTCTGGTTCCATTTGCCTTGAATGCACTGCCCTGCCAAGTGAGCCCCCCATGCATAGTCTGATGCGTCTGTTAAGGTTTGGGAGGCAGGGGGTAGAGTGAAAGGGAGCCCCTTATTGTGGTAGCACGCCTCTGCAGACCAAAGGAACTCTGTCTTTATACAAGGACTGATAGGAATCATTGATTCCAGGTCCTGAGAATGTTGGCACCATAGGCTTTTTAGATACCATTGTATTTTCCTCATATGCAGTCTTGCATATGGAATTAGTAGAATGAGGCCATGAACCCCAGGGTTTGCAGAATTTTCCTTGCAGATAACAGAGTCTTTGTGGCCAATAGTTTGAAGTAGGTTGTCAAATAAGCTTGTTTCTCTGGAGTGAGGAATGCCATCTGGGAAGTTGTGTTCAAGCTTGCTCCCAGGAATACAATCCGTTGGCAGGATACTAGGTGAGATTTCTTTTCATTTATGGTGTACCCCAGTGAGGTTAGAAGCTTCTTTACAAATGCCAGATGTTTTAATAGGAAGTCCTGGCTTTCTGCCTGAATCAGACAATCGTCCAGGTATGGGTATATTTGAATATTTCTCTGCCTGCAAAATGCAATGGCTGGAGCTAGACATTTTGTGAATACCCTGGGAGCAGTACATAAGCCAAAGGGAAGTGCAGAGAACTGACAGTGCATGAAGCCTGCTCTAAAGTGTAGGTATTTCCTGCAAGATTCCCTTATTGGAATGTTCAGGTAAGCTTGCTTTAAGTCTAAGGTTGACAACCAGGCATCTTTGCCTAGCATAGGAAGCAGCTGTTGTAGTGTTAGCATTCTGAATTTTGGGATTACCAAAAAGGTGTTTAGAATAAAGAGGACCAGGATAGGACGCCAGGAGCTGTCTTTTCTGGGTACCAGGAAAAGTCTTGAATAAAAGCCTTGTCCGCTTTCTTCTGCTGGGACAGGATGAATAGCCCTGATACTTAGAAGAGAGATAACCAGCTGTTGAGCCTCTGCCCACTGATGTGGGGGTAGGTCTGGCCAACCGTTTGGGGTTGGTAGGGTGCAGAAGTGGAATCTGTATCCTTGGAAAACTATATTTAAAACCTATTTGTCCTGGGTAATGAGTGCCCAGTTTTTTGCATGCAGGGTGAGCTTTCCTCCTAAGGCAGCAGGCAGATGAGCAGGGCTTGGAAGGTTTAAGGTTGTCACTGTGACATTTTTTCGTAGGGGGGTGTCTTACTACTTCTTGCTTTGGAAGTGGGAGCCCCCCACTGGTTAGGCCTGTGCATAGCCTGAGACTGCAACCTAGGTGGTCTGCTGTTCCTGGGTTTGGACTGAGAAGGCCTGGAAGAGACTGGAAAGGACCAATTCTTTGAAGGCCAATGATTACTTAATTTGGGAGGCTGTACTTGCAGGAAATCTTTAACAGTTTGCACAGATTTAGCTTTTTCCGCCATCTTTTTGAGGACGACTTCTGCTTTGTTGCCAAACAGGCAGTCTTGATTTAAGGGAGCATCCAGTAATTTAGCTTTAACATGATCTGGCAAGTTTTGCTCCTTAAGCCAAGCATGCCTTCTAAGTACAGACCCAGTGACAGCATCCAAGCAAGATGCTTCTAAAGAGTCAAAACCACATTGCAAAGTATGTTTACCAACTTGTTCAGCAGAATGCATTAAATCCTGTAATTCTTTGTGTTCAGCACAGGAGTCATCATCATTTTCTGTTTAAGCAGTCCCATAATATGCTGCTGGTACTTTAACATATGAAACTGCCAATTTAAAACCATAATGGCCAAAGTAGCAGAAGTGTATACCTTCTTACCCAATCTGTCCAAGGCTCTAGAATCTCTATCAGAAGGGGTAGGATTCTTGGCAGCAGTAGCCTTAATGCCCTTTGGACCTTGGGAAATGGTCTCTGGATCCGCAGTAGGATTCTTGAAGAGGAACTTGTGAGAGTCAGGTACTCTAATACCGGTCAAGTTTTTTTGGGAGCTGGAGGTAGTGTGTGGGGACAGGCTAGATTCCAAGAAAGCATCATCTACAATGTCCAGAACAGGAGGGATAGCTAAAAGCCTGTGTCAAGGAAGGAGTAAGAATTCCCTAAGCCTCTTTTTGGAGTCAAAGTAATCCTGGCTTTCCCAGCAGAAATGCTCCCCAGGAGTGTGCAAGGTTTCACCAAAAGAAAAATCTTCTGGAGGGGAAGCAGAGGGAATGGAACCCTCTGCATCAGAATCCTCATAGGTAGATAAGGGCAAATCCTGGTAATCAGAAAAAAATGAAATATCAGAATCCTGATCAGAAGAATCAGAAAGAAAATCAGTTCTAGGTCTCAGAGGGGGAAGGCTGGCTTCCCCTAATTAAAGTAATAAGGTCTTCAGCCATTCTAAGCATTTGTTTTTTAGGCATATGGGCCTGACCATGCAGTTTGGACGTCGGTTTTCTAGGCATGGGTCGAGTTTTAGGCCTGGATGAAGAAGATGGTGTCGGTTTAAAATGCAAGTCTGTAGTCCTGAATACACCCTCAGAAGCCGGTGCCTGCACAGCGGCTCCAGACAGATCCAAGGTAGAGACATCTGCAGGTTCCACAGTCAAAGAATCATCTCGCAGCATACCACACTCCGAATGGGTCTCAGTAGAGGTCTGCGAATCTGAAGTAGCGGGTATCAGGGGCTGCGAAAGCACCTCACTGAGTACCGGCGGACTGGCGACTAGCTTAATGGAAGCGTCGTCAGCAGTTTTGGACCTATGCGGTCTGTCTCTGTCTTTATCCTTAAGTTTTTTCAGAATATCGGTAGTCGGATGGCTTACCGAAGCCATTTCTGGATAGTTATACAGAGTACCAAAATAATTTGCTGGAAAAATAGACCGACGATGAATAGTTCGGGGATTGAATAAGGCACAAAACTGACAGAAAGGGACGTTGTGGTCTGGGCCTAAGCAAGGAATGCAGTACGAATTAAAATCTTTATTAGGTATTTGCTTTCCACAGGTAAAGACAATTGTTAACTTTTACTGACATCGGTTAAGAGCAAGAAAAAGGATCCCCAATGGGGTACTTAACTTTTTTGAAGACTTCGGTTCTGAAACTCGAAAATGAAAATTTCAGGAGTCGGCCGACCGGCACTTCCAAACTGCTTCAGGCACCGCACAGCAAGAAAGACTGTTGTAATGGCGTCGGCTGCATGTTTTACACCCCTGATGACCTGACGTCATGGAAGAAAAGACAGCATCCAACGCAGAAATCCAAGACTCAGGTATTCAGGCCGGCTGAAGGCTACCTGCAGGCAGACAACCCAAATGTAATGACTGCAACAGTGAAACACGAAGAACATCTGAAGGAAAAAAGGAGAAAGATAACTCTGGAGCACGGCGAAAAAAATAAAGAATATTCATAGAAGTTACTATACTACTGGCCCTAGGGCCTTAACAAACCTAGCCATGTAATACACTTCTTCACTAGATGACTGTGGTTAGATGCTCGTCGTTAGATCGAATCAGTGATTAACACAGACTGCCCCTGTCCATGAGGGATATAGGTGCCAGCCCTGGGAGTGAATTTGAGTCTCCCATCCAACTGTCAAGGTTGCGCTTAAATAGCGTCATTGAGGAGCTCTGTTTCATGTGAAGTGGAAGTTTATTCCAGAGAAGCAGCAATCTCTGTGATACGAAGCTGTCTCTCCAACATGTTCTGTTTAACAGGCTAAGTTAAGATCCCTGGAGCAAGTGACCTTTGTCCCATTTGAATTACGGAAATGCAGCATTTCCATTAGGGCAGCATCATAGATTGCTCTGTAGGCCACACGCAGGTTGCCTCTCAGCAGCTGGTAAGATACAGAGTGCAGAGACAGGGCCTTCTGTCTTTCCATGTAGGTCATGTTTCGAAGGCCCTCAATTTTCTTGGTGAGAAACCTTTGTGGTCTTTCCAGTTGTAGGTGTCTGGTGAGTTACATACAAAAGGGAACATTGTACTCAATTAGTGACCTAATGAGGGTCGAGTATAGAGGACTTATAACATCATTAGTCGAGGATGCAATGCCCTTATTTATGAGATGTGCAACATAGAAGGCTTTCCTTATCACTGTGGAGACATGGTGATCGAAGTTTAAATTGTTGTCAACCTGTATTCCCAAGTCTCTCACCGCTGTGTTTGAGCTTAGGGCGTGCTATCTATAATATAATTTGCAGGAGCCACTTCTCTGCCAAAGGGGATATTGATGTACTTATTTGCATTGAGTTTTAGACTGTGACTCTGGCACCAATCATTAGTCTGCATTAGCCCCTTTTGTAATATGTTAACATTGTTGGAGGATTCAATGATTGCACCTAGTTTGCAGTCATCTGTGAAGTTGGTAAGCCACAGGCCATCTACTTTCACCTGGACGTCCCCAACTTTGAAAGTATATGTTCTGTCTTTGAGCCAGTTTGC
The DNA here is from genome assembly GCF_019279795.1 of Protopterus annectens. NCBI lineage: Eukaryota > Metazoa > Chordata > Ceratodontiformes > Protopteridae > Protopterus > Protopterus annectens. The sequence goes on from NC_056739.1 coordinate 1,190,060,369, forward strand.
TATCTCTAGTGACATATGGGTTAACCCTCAGCTGAGAGAGAGAGTTTCTCAATGATACCAAAGTTGCAGGATTGTGATGAAGGCCTTGGCTAAGTTAAGATAGGCGGTATGTACTGCTTTGCCCTTATCCAGGGGCTTTGGTGACATTCTTGAAGTCCAATAAGTTTAATAACCAAGACCTGCCTTAATGAAGTCAAACTGGGTCAGGTCAAGAGCCTGTAGGTCGCCTATGTCTTTGTTGATAAGGTCCATGATGATTCTTTCCATGGCCTTGCAGAAACAGCTGGTTAGGCTTATGGGTCTATACCTCCCAGGGTCAGCTGATGGACACCTTTATATAAGCGGATTACTGTTGCTGTTCTCCACTCTGCTGGAACAAAGCCAGTGCTCTGGCTATGGTTGAAGAGAGTGCCAAGTGGTCCGCTAGGTCTTATTTTAGATTTAGTAAGTAGCCTGGGATCTTACCTGGTCCCATGGAGGCTGTTTTTTTGGTCTTGGAAAGGGCGGATATTACCTGCTCTTTGGAGATGCTAGGTACTGGATTGGTGACAGGAATGCTTTGGGGTGTGTCTGGTGGGGACAGGGGTGAAATTTGTGCCAAATCTTGTCTGCCAGCAGGTTGGCAATTTATTTGGGTTCAGTGTGAGTAGTATCGTCCACAGTTAGTTTGGCACATAGCTGGGAATTCCCTTTAAGACTTTGGACATAGCTCATGAAAGCTTCTCTAGCTAAAGACAATGATACAACCTCCTAATTGACTTTAGCAAACTTTACAAAATATCTAATTTGCTTGTTCAAGCTGTGGAGAGTATCCTTCCTTTGGTGAATAAGTTCCCTCTTGTTCTTAGATAATGGCCTTTCTTTTGTTATATAATCTATTTATACGTGCAGTCCACCCGGGTGGCCGGTTTCTTTGGAAGGACCTGGTTTCGATCCTGACAGGTACAGCAAAGTCTATGCAGTTCTTTAAATGTCTATACAGGGCATTTGTGAACGCCTCTGCATAGGAGTCATTGTTGGCTGTGTTAGCAGGGGGTTTGAAATGGTGTATACCCTTACTTAGTAGGCTAAAGTTTGCTTTGGAGAAATTTTTCAGTTTGCTCCTGTGGGGGTGTCCAGTCTGATCTTTACTTCAAATGAGACAGATTTATGGGCTGACCTCACCAGGGAGGGCAACACACAGGGGGTAGTGCAGTGACCTCCATGTTAGTGAGTACCAGGTCCAGGACATTAAAGCCCCATGTAGGGGTGCAGACTAGCTGTTAATTCAGATATCCTGGAACAAAGTCCAGGAACCTCAGAGTAATTGTATTTCTGCTTTTGTATGTTGTCCAATCTATGGAAGGATAGTTGAAATCTCCCATGACCAAAGTGTTTGGCTGTATAGGGAGTGATTCTAGCAAGTCCAGGTAGTCAGTGTGTTACTTTTGACTCATGGTGGGGGATCTGTAGCTAGCGATGATGTGGTAGAGTGTTTTACCTATATCTTTCCCTCCACTGTACCTGGAGTAGCTAAAAGACAGTCATACTGTTTAACCAGTCTTGAGCTGTATTTTGATTTAATGAAGGTGGATATGCCTCCACCTTTGGTTCTTTCACACTTGTTTTGGAGTCTGAATGTGTGAAAGGCATTGGAGCCTTGTTTGGCCGGGGTTTTCTCTGTGGTCTTGAACAGAGTTTGTGACTGCATAGACGTCAACATCTTCCAAGGTGAGGAGTGCTTCTAAGGAGTGCAGTTTTCTGTTGAGGCTCCTAGCATTAAACAGCATAACTTTGAGTTCATCTTGAGTTGATTTCTTTATGTTGGAATTTTTTTTGACACTGCCTAAAAAGGCACTATGGGGAGGCAAGCATATTTGCCAGCATCCGAAATCCTAGCAGAGACAGGTGAAGACCATCTCTGGCAAAACATGGATGGTCTGTCAACCGTGTCTTTCCAGGCTGACAGATACTAGGTCTCCTTGGATTGACACCAGAAGCTAAGCCAACTGTTGAAGTCAATCATTTTTGTCTGTATTGTAGCATCACCCGTGAAGGCAAAATTTTACTTAGTGCTAGGGACATACCTGCCTGGGACAAAATGTAGTCATATCACTCTTCATATAGTCCAGAGAGGTGCATCTCAAGCCATTCACTCCATGTACTATGACAGTCATAATGGTAAATGTTGTTGACTGACCTGATTGCATGAGTGATTTGATGGATCCTGGCACCTGACAGGCAGCTAATCGTGACTTTCTCCTTGTCCAGCCTGGTGAGGGGGACATCTGTGTCTTACTATTGAATCGCCCAAGACCAGGACATTAGATTTTGAGGTGATGTGCCTTAGGGGCTTATTGGTTGAGACACTTGTATGTGTATTGCTATGTGAAATGGGGTCTATTCGTGCTCCAGTATGTGTGATCTGTTTGCACTTGGGAGGTCTCTGGTCCTCTGGTAGGTTCTTAGTGAGGATCTCTACATACTTGGGTCTATGTGACTTAACCCTGTCTTGTGTGAGAGGAGAGGTGTGTGTGCTGACAGGATATACCATGGGACAGCCAAAAGGGGGATTGGTGGGTGGGAAGTTGAGGAAGGATGAAAACAGACAACACAGGTGCAGGACTTATGCCGAGTACCATGACTAATATTGGAAGTCTTTCGCCCGTTCCTCAACCGATGGGACAGAGTTCCCAGCTAAAGTGATCTTCGGTGGTCCTCAAGAAATTATATTTAAGAATACCATAGACCCAAAAGCCGCCCTATTTCTTGATAATATATCTAACTTGTAAATGAGCTATAAAGGTATGACACTGGACCAAATAGCAGCTGCAAAAATGTCATCAACAGATGCTTTAGACCAAAAAGCAGATGATGTAGCCATTGACCTAGTGCAGTGAACTTCAGGATGTTTGGTAATGACAGACCTTTGCTCATGTAAGTAAAGGTAATGCACTCAATGAGCCATCTAACTAGAGTCACTTTTGTCACTGCTGTTCCCAATTTGGCTTTGGAAAAGGATACCAACAGCTGTTCTGATCTTTAGGTTCTATGAATGCAAAATCTGAGCTGTCCATGAACATCCAGTAAATGAAGCATGTATTCTCCCTTGCTGGAAAATTTGGGAATGAAGACTCGTAGATTAATTGACTGGTTGAGGTTAACTTCTGATACCACTTTAGGTAAAAAGAAGGAATTAGTCCAAAGTAAAACCCTGTCCTTGAGAAAAATCAGGTAAGGTTGCTGAGAAAAAAGTGCTTGAGGTTAAGATACCATCTAGCTGAGGTAACGGCAACTAGAAAAAAGTTTTCCAGGACAAAAATTTCAAATCTGTCCTGCTGAGGATTCAAAAGGGGGCTGCATAACGCCCTGAAGAATTAGTGTAAGGTACCATGGATGGACAAGATCCTTAACTGGGGGCCGAAGCAGAAATGCATCCTTAAGAAAGGCTTTGCACAGTTTTAAAGAAGCTAAGTATGAATGATCTACATCAAGGTGAAAATTTGAAATATCAGCCAACTGCACCTTGACAGGTGAATAACTAGCTCCATCACTGAGAATGGACATTAGAAAAGCAAGAATAGCTGGAATCGGTGTGGAAAAGGGGTCTAAGTGTCCCTGATGGGCCAAAATAGAAAAGTTTCCTGGTAGAGGTTTTTGAGGCTTTTTGGGATGATATTAAGATATGGTAAACAGGGTGGGGGGGGGTTGGGGCCTGGAACTTCTAACCATCCCTAAATAGAGACACCATGCAGTCAATTTGAGAGAGAGCATGTTCCAGGTGAGGCACCTTAGATGGGTGAGAGAAGGTTCTGAACAGGATCCAGCACTCAGGAAATGTGAAGTAGGTGAGACCATAGGAAGGGGAACCATACTTGGCATGGCCAGAATGGAGCAATGAGGATTACACCTTGCTCTTCCACTGTAACATTTTCTAAATAAACTTGTGGATGACAGGAGTGGGAATAAAGATGTATAACAGACTGAAGGGCCAGTCATGTACTAGACAGTCTCTCAGTGACTCTCCCTTGGGGGGGGGGGAGGGGGGTCAAGGCAAAGTACCTGCTGCACTGAGCATTGAGATGAAAGACAAAGAGATCACAGCACGGTTGACCCCATCAGTGAATTATGTCTGCCACTAAGTGCTTGAGGGACCACTCATTATGGAGTAAGATGGAACTGCTCAGTTTGTCTGCAAACATAATGGTTTTCCCAAGAATATGCACTGCCAAGAGAAAGCAGCCAGAAGAGACAGCCAATTGCCAGACTCTCATTGGCTTCCTGTAAAGTGAGTAAGATCTGGTTCCCCCTTGGTTGTTGCTGTACCAGACCTTCAATATGTATTCAGTCTGAACTGCAACCATCTCTAGAGGAAGAACACCTTGCAACACATATAGGACTGTTCTCATTTCTAGGACAATGATGTGAAGACTGGCCTCTGTCTGGAGCCACATGCCTTGGACTGTTCTTCCCAAGTAATGCCCCACCCCAGTTGGGAGGCATTCACAGTCAATGTGGCCTTGGGAGAGGGAAGAAAAAAGGGCAGCTTTGGGATACGTCCTCTGCATGAATCCACCATGCTACATGTAGTCGGCGAACACTTGCAGTGTGAATGGGAATCATTGGCTGATGTCTTACTGACCATTATACAGCTACAGTCCACTGTAGAACTCTCAAATGGAAGCGTGCCAAGGGAACTAGTACTATGAAGGCATCAAACCTAGTAGTTGAACTTATTTGGTTGGAGGTGAAAAGTAAGGATGTGTAATGCCTGCTTCCTTAAGGTCTCCAATCTTGTTGAGGTAGGCTTGTCACTTGTAACTTGGTATCTAAATGGACTTCGATGAACTCCAGAGTTTGTGTTGGGTACAGTTGGGAATTAGAGAGGTTTATAGTAATGTCCAGCTGTGAACAAAGATAAATCAAGTGATCCCTGGATTGAAGTAGTAGAGGATTGGTGGAAGCAGATAGAAGCCAGTAATCTAGAAACAGAAACACCCAGAATCCTTGCAGTCTCAGGTGAACAGCAACCACTGCCATACATTCGGTGAACATCCTGGGGCTGCGGTGAGACCAAATGGCAGTGCTCTGAACTTTTAGTGACTGGCTCCCAGCTGGAAATGTAGATATCTCCTGGAGCGCCTGTGTATTCTTACATGACAGTATGCATCCTGAAGATCTACACAGCACATCCAATCATCCTTCCTAAAAAGAGGCAGGATGGATAGAACTGTAACCATCTAGAACCCTAAGTGCTTCACATACTGATTTAAACTGCTGAGATCCAAAACTGGTCTTGAGGCTCCGGTCTTTTTTGGCACTAAAAAGTATCTTGAATAAGTCTCAGATACTTGCTGACTTGGTGGGATTGGTTGGGTGACTAACAGCTTTTGTATTTCTCTATAGCTGCAGCTTTCCACATGACTGGTAGAATGTCAGGAATTCTTCTTTTGTGTTTTGGAGGAAAATGTTACACAATACCCTCTGGACAGAATATTCTGCACCCAAGAATCTTTGGTAATGGCTATCCAGGCTTGTGGGTGCAGGGACAGACATCCCTCAACTACCTCCAGAGTGCAGCAGCCATGCAACCCTTCAGGGATATTGACAGGGCTCCTCCAAGAAAGGGCCTCTGAAGCCCTGGTGGTGTGGGTTACCTCTGCCTTGAGGACGGCGTCTCCCATTAGAACTCCCCCCTCTGCTGTGAGGGGATCTTTGTCCATTGGAGTCTTGGGAAGAACCTTGTGACTTTCTGAACCACAATTTTCTTCCACCTCTCTGGTTTGGAGAAAAAAGTCCTTGGAGTGGTAGAAAAACAAGCAATGTATTAACAGATTTGTGGATTGTCACTATGCTACGAACTCGGGGGGGGGGGGGTCTTTCTAATCTTAGCAAAGTTTTCCCAAAAGAATAATGATGTCCTGTATCTGACTAAGACCATGAGAACCAGGCATTTCTAAGCTACCTCTCTCCATATAAGCGACATGGTTGTGCCAGGCCCAGTGTAAATTTCCTATTCCACATCAACTGGTTCAGCTGTACTTAAACTGGGTAATAGACAAACTCAGCTTCACATGGATGGGAGGTCCTGTTCCATAGCAAGGCAGTCTCTGCAAATCTGTCTCTCCAGCATGTTCCGTTCAAGTCACAGACAAAATCCAGGTCCCTTTTTGGTACTGTTTGACTTACAACTATGCAGAAGATTCATAAGTGTGGGGTTTGTGGATGCCTTGTAAGCCAGCCATAGATGGAGACTGAGGGAAAGGGGTTGAAGGAACTCTGCAAAAGGCAGGTTTGTTATGCTTTGTATTCTTGTTGTAAGGAACCTCTAAGGTGACTCTAGTTGTTGCATATTTATAGCCAGGTACATACTGAAGGAAGCACTGTACTCTGATTCATCTGATAAGGGGCAGTACAATAGGATAATGATTTCTTTGGACTTGGATGCCACGCCCTTACTTGTTGTGCAACATAAAAGGATTTCCTCACCACTGTGGCCATGTGGTGGTCAAAGCTACGGCTACTGTCTACGTGAATACCCAGACCCCTGACTACTGGGTCAACTCTTATGGCACATTATCAACATGGTAATAAGCCGGGATGGTTGACATTCCAGACAGTATGATTATGCATTTCTTAGCACAGAGTTTAAGACTACATCTTTGGCTCAATTTGTCAGTTAGAGATAGGCAGTCCTGAAGAATCCAAGTGTCTGTAGGGGAGTTGATAACCCCCCAACTTGCAATCATCTGCAAACTTGATCAACCATAAACCTTCAGGATTTCTTTCCATTTCAGAGAAATGGATGCCAAAAAGGAGATTAGTACAGAGCCCTGGGGGATTCAGCTAGTGACTAGCCTCTTGGTGGAGGTGGCCTCAACTATTTTGACCTTCTGGGTCCTAATCAGTGAGCCAGATGGATATCCAGCGGGTGATAAAGTTTTATACTACATAACTGAGCTCGTCTACAATGCCTGAGTGGAGTATTGCATCAAAAGCCTTGGCCAGGTCGAGGTAAGTTGTGTGCAGTCTTGCCTTCATCCAATACTTTGGTGATCCTTTCAAAAAAGTCCACCAGATTTAATAGGCATGACCTTCCTTTAATAAAATCAAATTGTGAATAGTCCAATGTTTGCAAGTTAACTGTCCATGATTCTTTCCATGGCCTTACATATGAAGCTGGTCAGACTTACAGGTCTGCAGTTACCTGGATCAGTGTTTGGACATACTTTGTGCAAGGGAATGACTGTAGCAATCTTACATACAGAGATTCAAAAACGGGAATCTGTGCAACAAAGGATCAGATGGTGGTGGCCAGTTGTTTAATCCAAAGCTCCTAAAAGCCACATGGTAGACAGCTCTCCCTTAAAGTACTAGGCGACATTTTCAAAGAAACAGCAGTAACACAAGAGCTATGGTAGACTGGACAGGATGAAGCTAATGCAGGTATTGTACATAGCCAAAACCCTTTTAACAAATGGAAATGAAAACAGTCAAATGTACACAGTGTTCCTCAAATGTACCTGACAAACTCAGAAACTCAATAACAAAACAGGGACTACAAAGGAAGAAAAGGATTTCACTGCTGAGAAACTAAATTTACACCAGGGGTTTCACCAATGTCCCTCTAAGACAGGGGCAGCTGGTGCTGATCTTAGATTTGCATGCAAACAGAGTATACATCTTGGTTCAGGCTTGTAGAGGGCTTAGGGCCAACAGTCTAGTAACCTCCTATGATCCCCAGAAGGGGAACAGGAAAAAAATCTGAGAAATGCAGCACTGCATAGACAAGAAGGAAGCAGGGAAAATTTTGCCACAGATATTAAGCCCCAACAATGCACCCTCCTGATATGGATTTCAAAGGAGTGAAGTGAAGGAAGACAAGATGGTAGACCTGGTGTCAGCAGGTACCCAGGGTGCTGGACCAGTACTATGACAGACAATCGCAGGAGAAAAAAATGAAATAAAAAAATAAATAAATAAAAATAAAATAAATGGGGAAAAGACTGTGCTGCAAAAGATGGTCTGCATACCATCCACCAAAAAGGAGCAACAAGCAGCTAGAGACATAGCATCTTTTGTTCCAGGCTAGTGGCAAGCTAGGTAGTAACTCAGTAAATGGACCAAGGAAGAACCCAAAATCTAGATACTAGCAGTCTACATTCACTGCTGGAGTTCCAAAAGAAAAGAAACATACAGCTCAGATCTAAGCATGCATATTGTGCGAAGCCCCTATCTAGGAATTTATCCCAATGGAAGACTCGGAGGAGAGGAAGTTAAAATTAAGAATCAGAAAGAGCATCAGGTGTCAGATTCCAGATTTCAATTGTAGGGACCTGAAGGGAAAAATACAATGTCTGTAGTAGCAGGATGGGACAGAAATATGATCATGGGTTACCTTGTGTAAGCATCAGAACTGCATGCTTTGAAACAGAAATGGAACTTCATAAATGGAAAAAGTACAGTTTTGTACCTACCATAAATGTAAATGTCCGATAGACATGCAACTGCAGTCATAACATGTGGGTTGTCCTGCCTCAGGCAGCCCTCGGTCGGCCGGATTCCAAAGTCTGGGTCCGACATCGGCTGATGTCGCATTTCTCTCCGACGTCAGAGCGGCTGGAGTACATAAGCATCAGCCAACGCCATTTTCTTCAGTGTTTCTTGCCCCAGATGCCAGGTGCCCTCCAAGGAAGGCTGTAATCAAATTGGAAGACAAAAACAGGATTCCAAACAAATAAATGAGCAATAAAACAAATACACCATAACAGATATCCCCAGCTAAGAGTAACAGGGATAGGAGTGGACCCTAGGCATAGAGGGGTATGGAGGTTGGGAAAATCCGACTGCAGTTGCATGTCTATCGGACATCTACATTTATGGTAGGTACAAAACTGTACTATGTCCTTCAAGAATGCAACTGCAGTCATAACATGTGGGTAGAATACCATAGCTTAGCTGGGGGAGGAGGTATGCACTAGGAAAGAGATGGTGTGGCAATCAAACCCTGCAGGTCTGCCGAAGCAAAGCCTGCTCTGGATCTGGAATATAGACGGAGATTGTAGTGTTTGGAGAATGTATGCACGGAGCTCCATGTAGCAGCTTCTAGAATGTCCTTGGTAGGCACCCCTCTTAAAAATGCTGTAGAGGTGGCTGTAGCTCTGGTGGAATGCGGTCTGACATTGGCTGGAACAGTCTTTCCATGAAAGGAATAACAGAATCTGATGCAATGTCCAATCCATTTAGAAATAGTCTGTTTTGAAATTGCTTTTCCCTGGACTGCAGGGGCGTAAGCTACAAAAAGTTGTTCAGACTTCCTACTGGCCTTGGTTCTGTCCAGGTAGTATCGAAGTTGTCTGTGAATGTCCAAGGTATGCAAAAGTCTTTCTCCCTTATTCTCAGGATTGGGGAAGAAAGCAGGCAGATGAATGGCTTGATTTAGAGAAACCCTAGATACCACCTTTGGCATAAAAGTAGGGTTGGTCCTTAATGAAACCCTGTCTCTGTGGAAAATAATAAAGGGTGGTATTGCCATTAGGGCCTGTAGCTCCGAAACCCTTCTTGCTGAGGTAATTGCCAACAGGAAAGCTGTCTTCCATGAGAGAAATTGCAAGTCAACTGAAGCTGCTGGCTCAAAAGGAGGTAGAGCCAGTTTTTCTAAGACAAAATTGAGGTCCCAGGCTGGCACTGGGGCCTTTCTTGGTGGCTTAATGTTCTTGATTCCCCTGAGGAATTGTCTTAGTAAGGGGTGAGAGAAAACAGGAGGATCAGTGTTGTATCTAGCTGAAATAGCAGATGCATGTATCTTTATGGAAGAATATGAGAGGCCGTTCTTTAACATATCTGCCAAATATTCCAAGATAAGTGGGATGTTCAGCAATGAAGCATCATGTCCCTTGCTGGTATTCCAATTGCTGTATCTTTTCCACTTTGCTAAGTAAACCTTTCTGGTGGATGGTCTTGAGCCTCTGTTAGTATCCGCTGAACTTCCTTAGAGAGATAAGCTGAAGTTATTTATGGGATCTCCCAAGCTGTTAGCTGCAGTGTCTGAAGGCTTGGATGCAGTGTTTCGAAATTGTGTTGAGTCAAAAGTAGAGGCCACTGAGGGAGGGCCCACCTCCTGGTGTGACATATGCTCCGTAGTAGTGGGTACCAGTGTTGTCTTGGCCAATCCGGAGCTATTATGATTCCCTTGGGCTTCTCTGCTTTGATCTGTAGTAATACTGAGGTCATCAGTGGCAGAGGTGGGAATGCATAGATTGCTAGGGAGTTCCAGTTGAATGAGAGGGCATCTATTTTCCAAGCTTTTGGATGGTATGTCCTTGTGCAAAATTTTGGTAGAAGATGGTTGAGGTGAGAGGCAAATAGGTCCACTTCTGGCTTGCCCCATGTCGAAGTGAGTTGTCTGCAGGCCTTCGGATGTAACCTCCACTCGTGTGGATCTGTGAAATTCCTGCTTAGGCTGTCCGCCAACACATTGTCTTTTCCTGGAACAAACTGGGATTGTAACTGGATGTTTAGGCTCAGTGACTTCTCCCAAAGCTGCATTGTCAGTCTGCAAAGGGGGTAAGAGTGGGTGCCCCCCTGCTTGTTTATGTACCACATCACAGTGGTGTTGTCTGTCCGTATCATTAAATGGCCTTGCTGGAGTTGGTGTTGAAAAGCCTCGATGGCATGCATTACTGCCAGCATTTCCTTTTGGTTTATATGCAGATGTGTTTCCTTTGGAGACCATTGTCCTTGTATACACCTGCCTTCTATGTGCGCCCCCCATCCAAGGTCTGAGGCGTCTGCAGTCATGGTCTGTGTTATCTGTGGTTTTTTGAATGACATACCTGTGTTTTCCTTGCTCTCAGAGGCCCACCATAAGAATTCCTTTTGTAGGCATGGAATGAGTGGTATGATTGTCTCCAAGTTGTTGCTGTGTTGAGACCAAATGCTTTTTAGGTACCACTGAAGCTTTCTCATGTGTAGTTTTGCTAATGGAACCAGTAGAATGCAGGATGCCATGTAACCCAGGGCCTGTAGGAATCTCCTTGCAGTCATCTGGGTGAGTTTTGCTAAACCTTTGAAGTAATGAGTTAACTTCTCTTGCTTGTCTTCTGTCAGGTAAGCCATCTGAGAGGCTGTGTCTAGTTTGGCTCCTAAGAAGATTATTTGCTGGGATGGCTGCAGTCTTGACTTTTGAAAGTTGACTGTGTATCCCAGAGCTTGAAGTAATCGTATGACATAATCCAGGTTTCTTGTCAACATCAATTTGTCGTCCGCTTGTATGAGGCAGTCATCCAGGTACGGGTAAATTTGTATACCCTGAAGCCTGCAATGAGCAATTACTGAAGCCAGGCATTTTGTAAATACTCTGGGCGCAGTAGATAAGCCAAATGGCAATGCTGAGAATTGATAATGCTCTGGCCCTGCAAGAAATCTGAGGTATCTTCTGCAGCTGTGTCTGATAGGGACATGCAGGTATGCCTCCTTGAGGTCCAGAGTAATCAGCCACGACTCCTTGCCCAGCATGGGAAGGAGTTGCTGTAGAGTCAGCATTTTGAACTTTGGTACTATGAGAAAGGTGTTTAATGCGGACAAGTCCAGTATTGGTCTCCATTGAGATTCTTTTCTTGGAACAAGGAACAGTCTTGAGTAAAACACCTGTTCTTGTTCTTGTTGTGGAACTCTTTCTATTGCTTTCATTCGAGTCAGCAGGGTGATTTGTTTGATAGCCTCTGCCCTTTGATTTTGTGGTAGGTTTGGCATGCCTTGTTTTCTTGGTAAGGTATGAAAATGAAACCTGTACCCTCGGTCTATAATGTCCAAAATCCATTTGTCCTTTGTCAGTCTGTGCCAGTTTTCTGCAAACAGAGATAATTTCCCACCCAAGGGAGCTTCTAGTTGTTCCCTGGTAGGCGGTAGTAGAGGAAAGTCATTGAGTTTGTGGTTGTTGGGCAGGTGAAACCCCTCGTCACTTCTTTGGTTTCCTGGCTGCCATTGTCGCCCCTGTAAGGGCCTCTGTATTGGCCTCTTCCTCGGCCACGTCTGTTCTTACCCCTTTGAAACTTTTCTGGATTAGGAAAGGACCAGTTTTTTGAAGGCCAATTCCTACTGAATCTGGGGGTTGAACCTGGAGGAAATCTTTCACAGTCTGAACTGATTTTGCTTTTTCTTGATGGTCTTTAACACATCCTTAGCATTTGCACCAAAAAGCTTGTTCTTTTCCAAAGGTGCATCCAGAAGTTTTGCTTTTACATGATCTGGTAGAGGTTGATCTTTTAACCAAGCATGTCTACGAATCACTGCCCCTGTCATAGCTGCCCTACATGAAGCTTCCAGTGCATCATATCCACACTGCAGGAAGTGATTGCTTACTTGTTGAGTGTTATGTACAGCTTCCTGCAAACTCTTCCTGTCTAAAGGATCAGGAGAAGCTAATGTTTTTTGTAAATCTTCTAAGAGATAATCCTGATATTGTAACATATGAAAGGCAATTTAAAGCTCTCATAGATAAGGTAGTGGATGTGTAAACCTTTTTGCCCCATCTCTCTAATGACCTTGCTTCCCTGTTGGAGGGCAAAGGATTTTTTGAGGTGGAGGCTGAAACTCCTTTAGGCCCCTGTGAAATAGTTTCCAGATCAGCAGAATGGGCCCTGAATAAATGGGAATGAGTTTCTGGGACCCTGTAATACCTGTCTGTCTTGGCTGGAGCAGGAGGAAGAGAATCAGGGGTAGCACTAGAGTCAGAATACAAATCATCCAGAACATCAAGTACAGGAGGAATAGCTAAGGGCCTGTGCTGAGGCTTCTTAAGGAAAGTCCTAAGGCGTTTCCTAGAATCAGAATATTCCTGACCCTGCCACTTGAAATGTTCCCTCATGGTGTGCAGAACTTCCCCAAAAGAAATATCCTCAGGAGGGGAGGCTGAAGGGATGGAATCTTCTGCATCCGAGTCCTCATAAGTCTGGAAGAGCTCTTCCTGGCTATCAGAGTGGACAGAGCCCTCAGAGTCTTCATCTGAAGGAGTAGGGTCAGAGGGTTCAACCCGGGCCTTTATCAGGAGGAGGCTGGGATGCTCTCTCAGGATGGGCCTGTGAACCTCTAATCATGGAAATTAAATCAGCCGCCATGGACATAATTTGTGTCTCCGGAGTCGGCTGAGGTAAGGATTTAGAAGTAATATGCTTTGTTTTGCTGGCTGCCTTAGCCCTAGTGTAGGCCTTAATAGACATGGCCATAGGAGGCCTGGCAGCTCCACGTGCAGGAGTGACCTTGTCTACAGCAATGGTCTCTGGCATTTCCTCGGTTTCGGTATCCGGAGGAAAGTCTATAACTGGTGGAGTAATGTCTGGAATCGGAGTCGTCGGTAATGCGGAGTCTTCGGTTCGGAGCGGTGGAGAGACCGTCTCAGAGGGAACCGGAGCACTCGCGCTAGGTTTTGGCGTGGAGTCGGTGGTAGATGCGGGCCAAGGATGTCAGTCCCAGTCTTTTCGCTTTTTGGGTGTTTGCGATGTCGGAAGATCCGACGGCATGGTGTAGGCAAATTTATCGCCGAAAAAATCTTCAGCGAACTCCGCCCGGCGCCTGAGAGTGCGCTTGTTGAAGCGAGCACAGGCTACACAGGCCAAGACGTCGTGGTCTGGGCCCAGGCAAGGGAGGCAGTAAGAGTGGAAATCCTTATGAGGTATTTGTTTACCACAAAAAAGACAATTGTTAACTTTTTCAGTAATTTCTGACATCGGCTGAGGCAAGAAAAGGTCCCCAACGGGGTACTTAGCTTTTTCGATGACTTCGGTATCGTAGAATACAGGAGCTGACCGACTGGCACTTGCGAACTGCTTCTGCTTCGGGCACTGCGGCAAGAAAGACTGGAGAAAATGGCGTCGGCTGATGCTTATGTACTCCAGCCGCTCTGACGTCGGAGAGAAATGCGACATCAGCCGACGTCGGACCCAGACTTTGGAATCCGGCCGACCGAGGGCTGCCTGAGGCAGGACAACCCACATGTTATGACTGCAGTTGCATTCTTGAAGGACATCAGTGTAAGAAACTTCTCTGTGTGGAAGATTTTCAGTCCATATATCTCTAGTTAATCACAGTACATTAATCAGATCAGACAATAGTAGTAGAAGTAGTGAACTTAAACTTGTCTTAAGTCAAAAACATAATATAAAATATACAACTGTACAGACTTACTAAGTATTCAAAAGTAATCCAAGCAAGGCAGGCAGTCTGTTTCCAGTTGAAAATCCTTTAAGTACAAAGACAAGCAACTGAAGTAAAACAAAAATAGAGTAATAGTTTCCTCACAAGCTTTCTAAAGATATATATATATATATATATATATATATATATATATATATATATATATATACAAATACACTTTTTATCAGGCAAGGGAGTGGTTTATTGTGCTGTAAAACAAAGTGTTATTGGTACACATGTTAAATTCATACCCCCTCCCCCATCAGTGTGACATTCAAGCTGGTCCTGCCCTACTTAGTAGCTGTCATAATAAAACCCTCATGTACTTTAAATAAAATTTATAATGATGTGGTACCTCTTATTTAACCAGATTAGTAAGCAGATTATTAAATCTGTGATTTTATCCAAAACAATGTACTACATGGCTGGAAATATATCAACCTTAGTCCATTTGGCAATCAAACAAATATATATAAGCATATACATATACACTTTGCATGCAAAAATCAATTGTAAAAATTAAATTCTACTTTCATAACCTATTGTTAACAAAGATCGCTTTAGTCCTTCTAGACTTCTTCAGGTCTGTGTACAAGAACCCTAAAAACTATCTATAAAAATATTACTGTATAACTAGCTAGTATTGTCATTATACACCATTTTGAATAAAGTGGAAAAAAGAGAACTAGAAAAAGAAAAAATAATAAGAAAAAATATATGATGATAGAAACAAAATATACACTTAAATTATAACTGATTTAAAATGGTATTTAAAACCAACTGGTAGAATAAAATAAAATTAGTCATGTAAACAATGTGGCAATTTTCCAAGTCCCAGTACACTTTTAATTGGACAGTAGTAGTTTAGTCCAGGCTTCCTAAAAGAGTTCAGCTTTAATTGCCACATGAGTTCATGTTTAGCCAGAATATTCGGGATGTCTTCTTCAAGATCACCCATGACTATGCGATCCAGGATCTGGAACTTAAAACCTGTGTGTCTTTTATGAAGAGAAAGGTGTTTGCCTAGTGCATTATTTTTACATCCAGAGCGGATTTCTGACAGATGACATGAAACCCTACGCTTGAGTTTATTTACAGTCTTGTTAACACAGAATGCATCACATTCATTGCACTGTGCCCTGTAAATTACTTTTTTAGTGTTACAGTCACCCTCTGCACTGGTCTTAATGTTGTGTCTTTCAGCTTTTCCCAATTAGGGGTCGCCACAGCGGAACTCCGGTCTGCTAATGATTGGCAGTTGATTTTTACGTGCTGAGTTGCTGGCCCTAACGCACAACCTTTAACGAAGATACGCCCATTCATGCATGTCTCCACAGAAGACGCTTTAGCTGAGAATCGAACGGGACAACGTCTTGCTGTAAGGTTAAATAAGGGCAATACAAACTATCACCTTGCTGTATAAATATACAAAATGTACAATTAGTTTCATATCTTTTAGTATTTCTCTCACATGGTCTAGGTTTAAAATCAACAAAACTTCTAATGTTCCTGGCCTTCCTATAAACACAAAGGATGGGGCTTCACCTAAGAAGTTAATCAGAAAAGGGTTTCCTGTGAATGTCCCATTTTTCTTCAATAATATTTTTGATACTGTGATAATCAAACGTGTATGTCAGGATGCAGCTATTTTTGCATTTGTTATTCTCTGTGGAATTTCTTAACATTCTCCCCTACTGGGGAGGTTGAGTGAAGGTGCTTCAGTCCTTTTCAGTTCTATAATGGGTTCCAGGATGTTTTTTAAACATCTAACTTTCATAGCCTCTCACTAGAAAATCATTCTCCAAGTTGTTCAAGTTTCTCAAAAATGGTTCCAGCTCTATGGTAATTCCAGCTAATCTGCAGCCCTGGGACTTCACTACATTATACTTGTTTTTTGTAGGATGTAGACTTTTACTGTGGAGTAATAAGTTAAACCTTGTTGGTTTTCTGAATAGATCAGTGGTGATTCGGTTATTGTTGGTGTCCTTGGAAATCTGCATATCTAAGAAAGTGGCTGAAGTATAGCTATGGGAAGAGGTAAACTTCAGGAAGGGGCTGTTTGAGGTAAGTGATAAAATCTCCAAGCTGCAAGGTGTCACCTTCCCACACAATAAAGATGTCATCAATAAAACAAACAGCATGTGATATGCTGCATGTAGTCTATGTTTAACACAAAGCCCTCCTCCCACTTGCCCAGGGCTATGTTAGCTATGCTGGGAGCCATGGCAGCCCCCATTGCTATACCAGTTTTTTGTTTGTAGTGTCTGCTATTGAAAGTAAAGAAATTGAAGTCCAGTACAAGATTAATGAGCTTGCTTACCTTTTGCAGTTGTGCCTGTGTACCTTGATTATGTTTCTTAAAAGACTCCATTGCTGCTGTTATACAGTAATTGAGAGGGAACACGGTGTACAAGGATTCCACATCAATAGTTAATACAATGCTGTCAGTTTCCACTGTAATGTTTTTTATTTTCCTCAAAAAATCCATCATTGAATCTCTTATGTATGACTTTTTTTCTGCTAAAAGTTTCAGCAAGTAATCAAGGTAAATGGCTGTGGCTTCAGTAAGGGAACCTCCACTTGCTACCACCGGTCTGTAAGGTGGGTCTTCTCTGTTCCTGTGTGGCTTTGGTATTCCAAAAAAGTAAGGTAAACGTGGGCATGGGGCTCCATAAATAATTATAAAGATTTTCAGTAATAAGTGTTTCGTCCCATAATGTGGTGAGATGAGTGTTCCATAAATCATATGCTCTTTTTATGTCATCCATGGTAAATAACTCAAAATCTGTTTTCCTCCAGCATGTTCTCTATCTTTTGGTTGTAGTTAGTGATATCAGTCACAAGTATACCTCCCTCCCTTGTCTGCCTTCATTACACGCTTGGATTTATCATTGCCTAGCTCAAGCAATGCTTTTCTTTCTCCCTGTGTTAAGTTATAAAGTTTTTTCTTAAGAGTTTTTAAGGAGCTTCCGGATATCCATCTCACATTTCATTAAGAAAGCACCTCACCAAGAGGATCAATGGTCTCAAAGAGATGCCCTATGCAGCTAGACTGAAGAAACTCCAGTTGTACTCGGTTGCATACCACCTACTCAGAGGTGATCTCTGCCTGACATACAAGGCCATGTCCAACCCAGAATTGATGGACATGCTCCACCTAAAGAAAACCTTATCCCCTCGAGCCACATGCTCTAGGGATCTAAACCTCACCACAACAATAAATGGGACGTGATGTCCCAGAGACTTCCCAGGCTTTGGAACAAGATCCCAATCTACATTATGCAGAGTTCCTTGCTAACAACTCTTCAAAAGAAACCTTGATGAGTGGATGGGAAACAGAAAGTTTACCTCGGGGATCACTTCAGTGGCTCTGCTGGACAGAGGCACAGGGAACTAATCTAAGGGGGTGGCGAAAGCTAAACCATTCTGGCTAGGCTTATAAATGCCTTCGGGCAGATAGCCTAGTACCCACCTATGAACCTAAGCAGCTAATGTTTGATGTAGTGGTGGACAATAGCTGCTAGGCCTTTTTATAGTTTCATCAATAGGCTTATTTTCAATGTCATTACTTTTGCCATGAAACTGTACCTTAAGTTGAGCTTCCTCACAAACATTTTATGGTCTATCAGTACCTGAGCAACCTCACTCCTGCAGCATGGTAGAAAAGCAAGTCCTTTGGACAACACACTTTTTTTCATCTTCAGTCAGTGCTTTAACAGAGTGGTTCCAGATAAGTGGAGCACCTGTTATTGTACCTGCTACTGTGGCCGGTTCCTCCGTCTGAGCCTGGAACCTGGGTTGCAGTTGCGGTTCCAGTCGGGATGGCCCAGGTATTGTATTTCCCTCACCCCTGTCCACTGTTTGGTTCTCCTGTCTCCCTGGGGGTTTGAGGATAGAGTCGGAAACCTCTGAAATTCCTCCTCTGCTTTCTGGAATCTCAGTGGGTTGTAGTAGTATTCCTCACTGCGGCTGTGGTAGGGGGGAACGTGGTAAGAGGCAAAAGCTCTGGGGGTGGTCATTCTTGTTCTGGTACTGGTGCTGGGCTTTGGTACTGGTGAGGTGGTTGATGTCTGTGATGTCAATATTAGTCTTCCTGAAGAAATTGGTCTTTGTGAAGGTGCTGCTGCTCCTGGAAGCTGGATTGTCTGTGGTCCCGATTGTCCTGGTAGTCCTGTAATTTGTCCTGTAGAACTCTGTCGGTTCTGGTTGCCTCCGTGGCTTATGTTCCTGTCCTGATCCTTCTGTGATGTTAAAAGGCTTCTGTGGAGTGTTGATAGCCAGAGGGGACTGAGATGGTGGGGAATGAGATGTTGGGGGGGGCAGCCTCCTGGTGGTCCTGTATTGTGCCCGTCTGGTTTTGTGCGAGGATCTCCCCTAGGAAAATCCCGTTGAGGTCTGCTGGCACAGTTATACTTTCCCTTATATCCCGTTATAACTAAAACCTTGTTTGTTGTTGGTTCTCCTGTTATTATTATTGTACCTCCTAGTAAGTCTCCCAGGATCATCTTTGTCCAGCTGATCTCGTTTCAT
Organism: Protopterus annectens; assembly: GCF_019279795.1. Lineage (NCBI taxonomy): Eukaryota > Metazoa > Chordata > Ceratodontiformes > Protopteridae > Protopterus > Protopterus annectens. The sequence goes on from NC_056739.1 coordinate 1,190,079,071, forward strand.
TTTACTGCTATTTCTTTCTTTAATGGACTGCTGATATCCTTTCACTCTTTCTTTAAGCAGCTCAAATTTAGCATCTAAGTCATCGCAGTTCTCATTTTCCAATGTTGTTTTTAAAGATGTGATATCAGCCTTTGTAGCTTTCTGAATACTAAAGGTTGTTCCTTACCAGCAGACGAATACATATGTAGCTGGCATCCTCTAAAATATCTTCCCATTCCTTAGCTAGTGAATCATCCACACTTTTCTACAATGGTCTTTTGTTCAATCCAAGTCCCCCGTGTAGTCCATTCTTATCTATGCTTTGTTGTAAATAAATGTGTTCCCAGTAGATACCCTGCATGCATTTCAGTTGCTTTTCTAGTTTAGAAAAAGTCTCTGTTCATATTTTCTGGGTTCATTCTTCCCTGTCCATTTTCTGTATCCATTTGTATCTGATCTGCTTTTGTATCACTCCAGACAGGTACAGTTAGTAAATCTTTTAGTCTGTCAAAATTATGGAATTCCACACCAATTCAGAGATCATTTGACAAAACAAAAACCTTGTTCTCAGAAACCAAAGTACCAACAAAAACCATTACTCAAACCGCTGAATCACTTACAAATGCCTTCTACCCGCACCTTCAGGACTGCATGGATCAGGCAATCCCAAACAAAACAAAGACCCTTTGTACCAAAGGCAAACGTCCAGTTTGGTGGACCCCAGCCATAAACAAGCTCTACAACAAAAGGAGGAAGCTACTACAAGATAGAGCAAAATCCTTAAAAGGGATTAGGGCAAAGTAACTGCTGCATTTGTTGTTTAGGTGGAAAGCAAACAGATCACAGCAAGGCTGGTCCCAGAGATGTAAAATTGAGGTTGTCGCTGTTAGACTGAGAGACCACTCATGAGGCATCAGGATAGATCTGCTTAACTTGTCCGCCAGTACAATGAATGACCCCAGGGATATGCACTGCTATAAGAAAGCACTGAGAAGACATCACCCACTTCCAAACTCTCGGACCTTCTCGACAGAGAATACGAGTCCCTCTCTGTTTGATGTACCAAACCACTTACACACATGTTCATCTTTACGGATATCACACCACTTGTAAGGATGTCCTGAAATGCCTGCAATGCTAGCACTGCCCTCGTCTCCAGGGTACTAATCTGAAGGTTCAGGGTTGGATTCTCACATGGGATAATTGGCTAGGCTTGAAATGGCTCACAAGGGCAGTTAGCCTAGTTCTAACCTATGAACTATGAATAAGATTGGCCTCTGTGACCAAGTGCCCTGGACTATCTTCCATTTGAAAAGTCCTCACCCACCCCACCCCCAGAAGGGATGCATCTGACATCACTATAGCCACAGGAGGTTCGTAAGGAACAGATGCCCTGTGCTTACTGACTAAGATGTCGTCCACAAGGATGTGTGTGGTCTGAAAACTGTAGTAAGCCAAATCTTGGCATGGAGTGGGTGATAAATTTGGCACCATTGCACTGCTAGGGTGAACTGAAGCACTCATGTAAAATCTGGCAAAGGGAACCATGAAGACTGTGGATGCCCATTAGCCTTAGGAGATGTAAAACTTATGTTGCTGGTGCACAGGGGTGGTGAAGAACCTAAGGCGCCATGAGACACAATGAGAAAACCCTGGAGTCAGGAGGTCAAGGTATCTGAATGTTTGAGCCCAGGTGGCAGCTGATAATAAATTCTATCTGCTGACTAGGCATGAGACGACTTGTCGAGATTGACCATTATGCCTAGATCTTGCAACAGCTTGAACAATAGGTCCTGATGATTTGTCAAAATGTTGTTGGAAGTAGTGGTCAGGAACCAATAGTCTAAGCATGAGAAGACATGGATCCCTTGCAGGTGAAGATAAACTACCATCACTGCAAATAACGAACACCCGAGGTTCCATGGTAAGACTGAATGGCATGGCTCCGAATTAATGACTTGTTCCCAGAGAGAACAGAGAAATCTCCTCAAATGCTTATGTACCTCAATATGGTAATAAGCTTCCTTCAGATCTATAGAGCACATCAAACTGTCTTTTCTCAGCAAAGGCAAAATGGATTGAAGTGTGACCATCCATAACATTATGTTGCGTACTGTTTCAAATGTCTCAGATCCAGAATGGGCCTGAGGTCCACTGTTTTCTTTGGTACTAAAACAAATCTCGAGTAGACTCCAGATTCTAACTGTTTTTTTGGAGACCAGCTAGATGACTCTCTTCCAGCAACTTGGTGACCTCTGCTGCCATTTCCTGCTGACTGGGTGGGACATCGGGAAGATTCATCTTTTTGGTGAAAGGAAGGGAAAATGGTTTAGCATAGATTCTGGAAATTATGTTCAATACCCAGGAATTTGTAGCTATGTTTTGCCAGGCTTGTGGGTGCAAGGACAAGTGTCCCCCGATTGTCTCCAGAGTGCAACAGGGACACTGAAAGGGCTTTTTGGTACAGGGACCCCGAAAGCCCTGGTTTTGCAGTTCACATCTGCCTCTCAGGAGATGTCTGTAATTGAAGCCTCCTCCTCTGCTATGAGGGGGTCTGTTGCCGGCTGTGTTCTGGTAAGAGCTCTGACACTTCCCAAACAACATCTTGTTTCCAGCCCTTTGACTCCTAGAGTAAGATATCTGGGAAGTGCAGAAGCAGATTCCAATAGCAGAGAGTCTTTCCAACCTTTTGACTCCAAGTCAATCTATCCTTAACTTTAGGTTCAAACAAGGTAGACCCATCGAATGGGGCATTAATGAATGATGTCCTAAAGCTTTCCACAAAATCACACAGATGCATATAGGCATGTCAGTGGATGGTAATGCCAGTGCCTGTTGCTCTGGAAGTGCCCTTAGCTGCATTAGAAAGTAGTCACAAGGCTACGTAAAAAGTAAACTGTAGGATAGAAAGTGTTCCACTGTCTTTTGGACATCCGCAGGCAAAACACTCGACAGAGACTGGGAAATCTCCTTAGCAGAGGTGACATGGGCTATGTAGTCCAGCACTCAAAAGTGCGAAAGTCGTTGAAGCATAAGTTTGTTTCCCAGAGTGGTCCATGGCCCTAGGGGGTCTTTTTTTTTTTTTTTTTAATTTCTCCAAATCTTTTGGGTTCCTAATATCATGACGGGAATGGACCCCATTCCTAAATCAAAGTATGATTAAAGTTCATGAAATATTTTACTGCTGATCCTTCATAAATTCCCAAATATTTACACACCCTCTCTTACTCAAATCATTTTATATCCCATTTCTATCCCAAACTGATGTTTTCTTGGTGCTGCAGCTTTCCTGCTTTAAATGTTGCTTTTGCACATTTATCAAGACCAAATGACATTCTTATATCTGAAAAGGTTTTGAACCCTTGCAGTTGTGCTTTCCATTCCTCATCTGATGAACTATACAATTTTAAATCTACAAAAAGAAGATGAGAAGTCTTGACACTTTGTAGTTTTCTGGGAGCTAAATTATAGCCATGAATCTGTTAAGTAGACAGCTTAATAGCTTAAGGGCAAGACAAAAGAGCAGCAGTGAAAAAGTCACCCTAGAATATCTCCCTTTGAATTTTTATCCCTGGAATAATTTGTCCTTTACGATGGCTTAACTGCAAAGTGATTTGCCACTGTTTCATGGTCACTGTAATGTAATCAGTGTACAGTGTATCTTATACATTTTTAAGCATTCTTATCCATGAATGTGGAATACTATCAAATGCTTTTTTTAGTCTATCCATGCTATACTTAGATTCTGCCCCTTTTTGCAGTTCTCCATTATGAATTTACATAATATTAAATGATCTTTTGTTCCACGACTTTATTACCTTTTTGTTCTACTGCCACAATTGAGTTTTTTTCTAAATGACTATAAACTCTGTCAGCATCAATGCCGATGTATAGTTTATACATCTTCAGAAGGCAAGTATTGGTCTATAGCTCCTTCTATGTGGCTGCCACTATTACCATGGAGTCTACCAGTGGACCTTTGCTCCAATGTCTGCAGTACGTTGGTGCTAAAATTGTATCCAGTTTCTTAGGGATAGGCTCCACCATGTCAGGATTCTTTCAGGCCAGTTCAGCCATCAAATAAATGAGTGGATCAATAGCAAGGTACCACTCAGGATGAAGATGAGCTGGTTCCAGGAACATGGACTCATCTGGAGGAGGATTATCTTTGGACCACCTCTCCCTCTCTGCTTCATCAAACCAAGTATTTTACCAACAGTGATTTCTCCACAGGGGGTTCAAGGGAAACTTTAACCCTCATCCGTGTCTGTCTTTGGTGATGGACTCAGTAGAAGAGTCCAAGTGCTTCCATTGTTATGTCGGCTTTCTATGACAGATTCTGGGGGAGGGACAGAAGGTTCTGAAATCAAACCTGGGGCTAAAATAACAAGCAACCTGCGAAGTCTATGAAGATGAATGTCCCGAACAGGAAGGTGGGAAGCAGAAGTTGACTAGTTGGGAGTTTGGCTGGAACCCAACTGAATGGAAGCACCTTATCCCTTAGTTTTGAAAGGACCTACTCAACAGCCTCAAAAGAATGAAGATGCTATTGGCCCTGTAGGACCAGTCCCACTCCTTGGCAGGAGAGAAGCTTTGGAACAGACAGGCCTTGATCTAGTGACCGACCTAGTGGTATGTTAAGGCACCGAGGGGAAGAGACTGTTCTGACAGCTTCTGTGCCGACCCTTTCCCCAGAACCAAGGCAATGAAGCTTTGGCTCAGAGTTCTCCCAGATACAAACAGCTCGGAGCTGAAAGAGGAAGGGAACCTGCTGGAGTAGAAGTAACCTGTACTACTGGCTCTGTCAAAAGCGCTCCAGGACACATCAGATCCGAAATAGCCAAATTTGAGGGATGGACCAGGCTCGGATAAGAAAGAGTAGGAAGGGTAGACAGATCATAACCTGGTACATTACCAGAGGACAGTACTGAGAGAACCCCTAGCTGAATCTGTGTTCGGAGGAACTTCCTCATCATCCCAAAGACATCCTGTTCAGACTTCTAGAAGAGCAGGAAGAAAACACCACTGAAGATGGTCTAGAGTACTTCCTCTCCTGAAAGATCAGAGTGCAGTCTGGGACTCACCAGATCCATGGAAAATAGAGGTTGAAGAGGAGATGGATGGACCCAAAGAACTGACTGTTCTAAACATCTGGGAATCTTCAGATCCAAAACAGATGCGAGTGTTGGATCTCGTGATATATTACAGGACTTGTCCAATTCAGGTTACTCTTTCTTTAGGTTTTTCTTTATACTGTTGCCTGTCTTTCCTGACTACTTTTTCTTTTTTCCTTTCTTTCTGTTTGTTCTTGGCTTTCTTGCCCTTCCCAACAGGGAGGAAGTAGTAGTAATAAATGGTGCAGCAGACTATCTGAAGGGGAAGAAGGCTCTTTACAATTAACTTTTTCCTCCGGGTATGAAGAGCCCAGGAGCTAAAGAATGAGCAGGCCTGACATTGAGTGCTGAGATGGGCATCACCCAAGCATTAAAACAGGAGTGCGGGACCTGTGGAGGGAGCTTGTGCCTGCACTCTGTATACTTTTTAAATAAACCCTTGCCTGACAGTCATGATTCACAGTTGAAGCAAGAACGCTAGAAAAAACTACAGTCCAACAATTAAAATTTTACTATCTGTGAAAAAGACACACTGTAAATTAGTCTCTCACCTAAGTTAACCCTTTGCTAATACACTAGCATTAAACACACCTATAACAAAAATAAACAGTTATCTAAGCAAACTATAAAACAGTTCTAATTCTAACTAGTCAAACTGACAACTCTAAGTAGCAATCTTAAGTTTAACTACATTAACTAAATGACTGGACAGAAAACTTTTTTTGGTAGAGGAGGAGAAAGAAAACAGTTAAGCAAAAAAAAATTGCACTCAAGGATACAGTTCACAAGAGACCTTGAAAACGAGACCGAATACTTCAGGCAGCAAACGAGAACTGAGGTACTGATGTGGAGTTTAGGGAATTGAGTAGGGGGAGCAATCAGAGCCTTTGAACCAAGAAGCACAGCTGAATTGGACGAAAATAAACACTGGACATATTGTTTCGAATAGAAGAAGCCTTTTTGAGATTGGAATTGAACAATGTTGGCTCCAACTGAAAACCCTATCACTGCCAAACAGTCTGATTCTGAAGAGTCACCTCAGCACTAAACAGTATCTACAACTAATTAGCATAATTCCAAAAGAGGATCAGTGTCAAAACTCTCGACTATGAAGTGGCACCCAGAGAAAAAAATAATCCTCAGTGCCAAGCTGCTTAGTGATGATCTGGGGTAAAGACAGGCATCAATAGTTTATGCACCAATCTCAGAGACCAAGGTGACATGTGACCCAACAGTCAAGATCAAAGAATCAATGAGAAAGTAGACACAAAATGCAGCATGGAGTGAATGGCCATAAAAAGCAGTCCTGCATCTAACCCTTACAAAGCAGGATAAGACGTAGACACTGACCTAGTCGATCAACAGATATAAGACAATTGCCAATGAAGCAAGACCAGGCTAGTAAAAGGGTCTGAGCAGAAAAACTCTGTTCAACTTGGAATGAGGTCAACTTCCTCAGAATGATTAGGTTAATAAAAACAAGTGCATACCAATGTCAGCATCTGCATACTTCTCTAAGTTACCTAAAAAGCAAACCATGATGTGAAAAGATGTGATCACGACGGACAGAGACACCAGAACCAGGCAGGTGAGAGGGTTAAACAGTGAACTAGTGCCATTCAACTCAGAACCAAATGTGAGGACCACAAATCAACTAACATTCAGATAAACAGTAACTTTGACAGATTTTACAAAACTAAGGAGACAGCTCTTAAAAAGACTATGGTCATTGCTTGAATCTAGAACTTCTGGAACTGAGAGATCCTTGGACATAAAAGTGGTGTGTGAAAAATGCTATTACACTTGAAAAGCATTTTTTTTTGGCAGGGGGAAGTCCCCAGTGGGGGATGCAGCCACAGCACCCCCACTTCTGACATATGTTCAATTCAAAGACCAGTGTACCTAGAACACAGCAATTCTGGACTTGGCACACACTTGCCTGTTACTGCTCTTAAATTGTTGCACATCAGAAAATTGCATAGCTGGCCCTTGAAAAGGAAGTTATGTACTCACCATAACATTCCATCTGAGTAGGTAACTTCATTTGTCAGCAACCTGTGGGTATCGGATCCGAGCTGGCAGCTTTTTTAGCAAAAGATCCGAGCTCCAAGCCCCTCCCTCCTACCCATAATACCCTGCTACCTCCCTCTAGTCTTCAGACAGAGCTTGCCATAGTATCACAGAATACTACAATAACAAAAAGGGAAAAACCACCTGAACATCCTAACCTGATGTCATATGGGAAGTGAACACAATAATCCTTCAGGGACGAACTACAGGTCAGGGGGATGGAGGGAGGGGTTGGTTGCTGACAAATGAAGTTACCTACTCAGATGGAACGCTATGGTGAGTACATAACTTCTTTATCTGAAGTAGTTAACTTCATTTGATCAGCAACCTGTGGGACAGAGTCCCCAGCTACCAACAACTTGGGAGGTCCTCATGGAAGGATATTCCAGAGCACTGCAGAGCCAAAAGATGCCCTTCCTCTGGATATCAGATCCAATTTATAATGTGTAATGAAAGTATGAGAGGAAGCCCAAGTAGCTGCAGAAGAAATGTCATCCAAAGGGACCCTCGACCAGAAGGCAGCAGAAGTAGCCACAGAACAGGTAGAATGCGCCCGAACCGGCTCAGGTCGAACAGAGCTTCTGCATGCGAGAAGAATGCATTGGGAAATCCACCTAGCTAAGGTTAGCTTTGTCACTGGTTTACCCAAACAGGACTTCGCAAATGAGACAAAGCTGTTCCGATTTTCGAAAAACAGCCGTTCTGTGTAAATAAAATCACAACTGTCTATGTACATCCAGACAATGACGTCTATACTCTCCGTTGTTGTGATAATCAGGAAAGAAGACAGGCAGATTGATGGATTGGTTGATGTTGGCTTCGGAAGCCACTTTAGGCAGAAAGGAGGGATTAAGTCCTGAGGGAAACTCCGTCTTTATGAAAAATGATGTATGGAGGCTTACTGCAAAGAGCCTGAAGCTCCGATATCCTTCTAGCTGAGGTAATAGCAATCAGGAAGGCAGTTTTCCAAGATACATACTTTAAGTCGACCGAAGCTGCAGGCTCAAAAGGGGGACCAGTCAGAGCCTGGAGAACTAGGGTTAAATTCCATGGAGGAACTGCATCCTTAACAGGTGGTCTTAAAAGAAAGGTGCCTTTCAGGAAGGTCTTGCAGATCTTAGAAGAAAGCTGGGGGGCCAAAATTGTTTCCAATGTGAAAGTGGGAGATAGCCGCCAATTGAACTTTAACAGTTGAAGAACTAGTGCCCTGATGAAAAATGTGGGATAAAAAGTCGAGGACTGCTGGAATAGGAGCCGTAAAAGGATCCAAATCCCCATGCTCCGCCCAGATAGAAAAATGCTTCCATTTGCTCTTATAGACTTTCCTGGTAGAAGGCTTATGAGTGGCCACCAGGATAGCCTTAACTGAGGATGAGATACCGGGAGTCCTAGCCATTAATGGAACTGGATCAACCAAGCCGAGAGCTTGAGGTTGTCCAGGTCAGGGGTTTTCAATCCCAAGGGATGAGAAATCATATCCGGAATGGGATCTAAGATCCAGGGAGGATGCACTTGATGAGACCGTAGGCATGGGAACCAGGTTTGATGAGGCCAGAATGGGGCTATGAGGATAACTCTGCTCCCCAACCGACGAGCTTTCTGCAAGAATTTTGTCATCAACGGAAGAGGAGGATAAGCATAAAGAAGACCGGATGGCCAAGCATGAACCACAGCATCTCTGGGGGTTTCCCCTGATGGGGGAATTAGAGTGAAAAACTCGCAACACTTTGTGTTCGAAGGCAACGCGAACAGATCGCAGCAAGTTTGACCCCATCTAAGGAAGATCTGTTTCGCTACTAAAGGATTCAGAGACCACTCCTAAGGTGAGAGGATAGTTCAACTCAGCTTGTCCGCTAGAATGTTTGACCGACCTGGTATGTGCGTTGCTATGAGAAAGCAGTTGGTGCATAACGCCCATTCCCATACTCTCATGGCCTCTCGGCAAAGTGGGTAAGATCTGGTTCCCCCCATGCTTGTTGATGTACCAGACCACTGACATGTTGTCTGTTTGAATTGCAATAGTCCCTAGAGCAAGAAGGGCATGGAGAGCCTGCAACGCTAGAAGCACAGCCCTCATCTCCGGAACATTGATACACAAAAAGGTCTCTGTGCGAGTCCATGTGCCTTGGACGGTTCTGCCCATGCAATGACCCCCCCACCCAAGGCGAGACGCGTCCGTGGTCACTGTGATTTGGGGTGGGGACATGGAGAAGGGGCGCCCTTCCCGGAGGTCCCTGGAATGGAGCCACCAAAGTAGAGATTCCCTGCAAACCTTGCCAAGGGGAATACGGGAAGACAAAGGATGTCGTAGAATGGACCACTGGACCTGTAAGGTCCATTGAAAAATTCTCATTCAAACGTGCGAGCGGTGACAGGTCGATGGCCGCTGACATGGACCCCAAAGCCCTTAGGACTAATTCTGCTGGAGGGTTCGAGGACTGTAGAAGAGCCAAAATGTGGAGGTTTAGGTTGCGGAGTCTGTCCATCATCAGAAAGACTTCGGACTGAATTGTGTCTGTTCTGGCCCCTATGAAACCCAAGATCTGAGTAGGCTGAAGGGAGGATTTCTTGTGGCTGATCATGATCCCTAGATGGTGGGTGAGATGTAGGAAATAGTCCCTGGCTGAACATAGTAGATGCCTGGTGGGGGTGGCTAGGAGCCAGTCGTCCAGGTAAGGAAAAACCTGTATTCCCTGAAGTCTCAGGTGGGCCACTACAACTGCCATGACCTTGGTGAACACCCTGGGGGCTCTGGTGAGATCGAAGGGTAGGACCCTGAACTGATAATGGCTGGCTCCCAGCCGAAAGCGGTGAAACCTCCTGGATCGCCTGTCCATTAGAACATGGTAGTATATATCCTTGAGGTCTATGGAGCACATCCAGTCGTTCTCCTGTAATAGTGGGAGAATGGATTGAATGGTGACCATCCAGAACTTTTTTTTGGCGACTGACAGGTTCAGTGTGGACAGGTCGAGAATTGGCCGTAAATCCCCCGTCTTTTTTTGCACCAAAAAGAACCTGGAATAGAAGCCTGATCCGGATTGACCGGGGGGACGTGCTGGATGGCTCTTTTTCTTAGCAGCTCCTTTATTTCAAAGGCTGCTACCTCCCTGATTGGGTGGGAAATCAGGGAGGAGAACTTAGAAATGGAATTGAGTAACCTCTGGATATGATTCACAGCACCCAGCGATCTGTTGTAATGGGCTCCCAATGTGCTAGATGCTCCGAGAAGCGCCCCCCCGACTGCCTCCAGAGAGGAGCAGTTGGGCAACCCCTCAGGGTTGCTGCGCGGGTCGATCGGAAAATGGTTCCCTTGACCCTAAATTCTTTGGCACCCCCCCCTCTGCCTCTGGGCCAGCGTACACCCTGTCCTCCTCTGCCTCTGAAGGACGAGGGGTCCGGAGCGAAACGCGATTGTTGAGATTTCCAGAACCACATCTTCTTCTGTCCATTTTGGTTCTTGGAAAAAGACCACTGAGGAGCCGAAAAGCAGATCCCGACGGCAGACGTCTTCCCATTCTTCTCGCTCTGGAGTAGCGTATTGCGGACAGTTTTGCCGAAAAGCATAGAACCGTCAAAAGGGGCATTCGCGAAGGATGCCTTGAAGGGTTCTGCAAAGTCGCAGAGACATAGCCAGGCCTGTCGTCGCAAGACAATGCCTGCTCCGCTGGCTCTAGCCACTCCCTCCATGGCATGGGAGAGAAGCCACATAGAGGTGTTTGTGATAGACTTAAGAGTGGCCATTCGAGCTGAGAAGGCCCTCGACCGACATGGACTCTGGGGGTAACCCAGCATACTCTGATTAGGTCCCGCTGGAGCCGAATTACATGTGCCATATAGTTCAGTGACCTTACAGAGAAGGTTGCTGAAGTGAACATCCACTTTCCGAGGCGGTCCATTGTCCGAGACTCCTTGTCTGGAGGATGTACCAAGGAACTCTCCTGTGCCAGTTCCTTCTTGGTGGTAGCCACCACCATGGCATCTACTGGGGCACCCTTGCTCCAAACTGTCCTGTCTGCGGGAGGCTGAGGATCCTGTCCGGTCTCTTGGGTATTGGCTCCACAGTGTCTGGCTCCTTCCATGCCCTGGTAGTTATGAGGCTGACCAGGGGATCAGTGGGAGGGGACACCCAAGAGGTAGATGGGCCTGCGTCAAACGCCTCCAGAAACACAGACTCATCCGAGGAAGGCTTTTGGGCTGACCACCCTCCCTCTAATACGAAGCATTTCCATAATGTCTCCAAAGGAGACGTCCTCGGGGGGGTGACCTGGGGGAACCTTCCCCTTCCTCAAAGTCTGTGTCTTCTGTGAGGGACTTGGGTGAGTCCAAGTGCCTCCTCTTACACTTTCATTTGTGAGGGACCTCCTCGAGGGGGCTGTCCGAGGAGGGCTCACCAACAATGTCCTGTTCCTCTACAGGAACCATCTGGAACGTAGGCGCAGGCTGTCCCTGGGGTTGGATGATGGAAGACAGGCCCGTCTAAGAGGGAATGGCGGGTGGATCCTTAGCAAGAACCTGGGGCCGGCCTCGAATCCCTCGAAAGGACCCTCTCCACGACGTCGAATGCAGAGGGTGAGCTGCTTTTCCTAGGATCAGAAAGCAGTCCCCTCGGGGATCCGACGTGTGGATCGGCGCCGGAGATGACCCGATCGGATCTGAAAGAACAGTGCGCTCCAACCTCAATGGAGCCAAATGCACACTGACCCCTCCAGATCTGACACTCAGCTCACAGCCCTGAGAGCTCGGATCCGAAAAAGAACCCGACAGACACGAAGGTGCGGTTGGCGCTGAAGTAGGAATTACTGTCGGCGCCATCACCCCGGCTCAGAAGCTACCCGGATCAGACAGCTCCGAACCCAGATAGTGGGTCGGAGAAGGAGCAATGGGGGCGAAAAATGGGGTCGAGCTCCCCCCCCCAGAGGGGGGGGGGAGGCAAGAACACTCCCATCTGCAGCTGGGCCTGAAGAAATAGACGCATCATCCGGTCCATGTCCGCATCGGATAAACTTCTGGATGAGGCTGCCGAGGCTGGCCGGGAAGGCCGCCTAGACGACCTCGAAGGTGACCGGGTCTCCTCCTCCAGCTCCAGGGAAAACCGTGAAGAACCAAGCCGGGAGGGGGAAGACCCGGAGACCTTAAGGGGGAGGCGAGCTGCTTAGACGGTGGGGCCGAGGGAACTGAATCGGCCCACCTCTAGTGGCTACGATGCCTGTCCCTATCACGCTCCTTGTCTTTCTCGTCTCTTTCTGGAGTCCCTTTCCTCCTGAGCCGAAGAGGGAGTTTGAATCCCAGCCAGGGGAGCGGGAACGGTCGGTGGAGCAGTCGCAGCAGCGGCTGGCGCCACAGAGGGGGAGGAGGACGACGAAGCCGAATCAGGGGGCAAAAGGCCCGCAAGGATTAGCTTGGTTCTCCTATCCCTCAAAGCCCTGGGGTTGAAGGCTGCACAGGTAGTTCATCCGCTGGGGACAGCTTATGGCCACACTCGGAGCATTTAGAAAAAACTGCTTTTGGGCTTTCAGACATATTAGAAAAGAGCACGCCCACACGCACACACCTTCACACACAGACATAAGGGGGAGTGGAAAATAAAATATAGACTAAAGCTAAGGCGAAGAAAACTACAAAAAAATAGTTTAAGGGATGAAAGGTACCACACCCACCTAGTTTAAAGAGATTTTAAGGGAAAAAAAGTTTAAATAACTTTCCAACTCACAAACCCAACGCTAGGAGCTCATTCTCAGATGCTTCAAGAAGCCACGGCAAACGAGATCTGAGGACTAGAGGGAGGTAGCAGGGTATTGTGGGTAGGGGGAGGAGCTTGGAGCTCGGATTTTTTGCTAGGAAAGCTGCCGGCTCGGATCCGATACCCACAGGTTGCTGATAAAATGAAGTTAACTACTTCAGATAATAGGTTCATAGGTTGGTACTAGGCTATCGACCCTAGGGCCTATACAAGCCTAGCCATAACAATTTCCTGGATATTTCTTCCCACAATATTTACTTTCCTACAATAGAAACTCCACTGCAAGCTAAGCAAAGATGAACAGCAACATCTACAAATTTTACAAGCCTAAGGAAGAAGAAAGTCAGACACAAAAAGCACATTTGATGTGCTCTAAAAATTATCAGTAGGGTCCATTCCACAGTAGAAGAAGACTACATCTGTTATTTAGAGCCTAGAAGAGTTCTTACTTATTCAGGTAATTAAAATAAACACAAAAGAAATTCCCAAGACTGAAAAATACATTTCTGACACTTGCATACATCAAGTAAAAATATTAAAAATGTGTAGTTTTATCAGCTATGACAGTAATGCCTCCTAAAAATTCAAAAATTAGTATGAACATACAGATAGTAGTCCAAAAGAAAAAGTGGCAAGAGAATCGGGCAAAAGAACACAGAATTGCTAACCACAAAATCAAAAATTAAGATGTCACAAATAAAAGTGCTGCAAAATCATAGAATTCCACCAACACACATGCAAAAACAGCAATGAAACACCACCTAAAATAAACGGTTGCCTAGGGAAAGCCAGTAGATTTGACTTGTGGTGTTACATGGAAAAGATATCTGGAGAAGGGTCCTTCTGCACACAAAGCTATGGGAAGACTAGGACAAGTTAGGTGGCCCATGATGTTTTAACTGCTGACAAATCAGAGTCCTGCTGCACTCAAGTCCTAGTCACAGAGAAAGGAGGACCGGTCTGATCTCATGCTGTTTTAAAAAAAGACAGGTGCCGTTTCAAACAAATTGATGACTTGTCTGTGACAAGGCTGTCAGGCAACCATGGAAACCTCTACATTTGTCAGGTTATTACACAGGCAAAGACAGGATGATAAAGCTGAAAAGTAGTGGACAACTGGAATCTTAAACATATTTTGTGAGGGACAATATGCAAATATCCCAACAAGCATCCTCCATCTTCAAAGCAGCCATCTAGGTATGATCTATTAGAGATTGCAGTTTTGTTAAAATCAGCAATCAAAATTAATTTCCATCAAAATCTGGTGAGGTCTTCTACATCTAATTAAGGCCTTAATTCCTTGTTTCTAGCACTACAAAACAATGCAAAGAACCATGCTGCTTTAACATGCACTGACATTTCTGGCTCAGCAGAATGCTAAATCTAAAGGTGTATGCATTACATTGAATCTGGTAATGGTGTCTTGGAAAATTTGAGTACATGCTCTTCAGAAATTATTACAGAGCAACCATGTCTGAAATAGTCAATTAGTAACTTTTTGTTTATTTTGAAATAAAACAGGAACTTTCTGTGGGTGGGATGGCAATCTAAAAAAGTTCCAGTGCATATAATTTAAACCTTGTTTGAGAGACATGGAATGTCTGTGATAACTTGTTGAAGTTGCTCTTTATTCTACTTTGTGGAGCTTGATGTTTCTAGCAGAAAGCAGCTAGGAAGAAGAAGAGTAGGCAAGGGTTTTGCACGCATTTGAAAGCTGTTACAGTCTTTCCCATCAAGCAGCCTTTCTCAGAGGGTTTCTCCAAACACTGATTCAGTATTGAGGGGCACCACAGATTTCCGCCTTATTGCTAAACAGCCAAGTAGGAATTCTAATAGCCACAAGTATTGCTAATGAACTCAGACACTGCATCACAAGCAAACTTTCACTAATACAGTAACATTTTTTTTCAATAGAGGAAGTCATTTTAATCACATTTTCTTTAATATCCTGCCTATAAGGTATCTTGAAATCTCTCTAGTATTGACCCCTGATAAGCAGTCAAGCAATCAAAAGCTCTAAATGGCAGGCTTGATGTTATAAGCAAGAAATATTTTTTTTAGATTCTTTTGGGCTCCCACAGTTGATCATTGGCTTGTCCCAAGTCCTCCCCTAATTTACTGGGTATACCAAAATAGTGTTAGCATCCCTCAGGCTAAGCTTGACCCACATCTGGAGCTAGTGAGACTTCAGAGGATATTAGTTTAGCATTGTACTACTGCCAGGAGTGTCAAGCCTCTGCTGAGATCTTCCATGAGGTGTGCCAGGTTCATGCCCTCCCTCTGGGATAGGCATCCTCCCCTGACAGCAACTCAGACACCCTAGGTGCTAATTGAACCCAAGTCACCTTGGACATAGTCAGGGCTTTAGCCCTCTATGCCATGCCACTGATTAAAAAATACTTAAAAAATATCAGGTGATCTACAAGAGGATACTCAATTTGAAGCTGGCTGGGTTCACTCTTCCCATAAATGTCTGGAAATATTTACCAAGTACTATAGGGTAAAATTATCTAAAATCCCAAATTAAATAAAATCCAAAATATATAATAAACCAGGTAGAGTACAAAGTGTTCTAGTACAACTGTGTGCAACTACCATAACAGCATATCTTTGAGGAAAGGTCACTCTTAATAGTAAGTTACAACATCTGCACTAACCACCATTTACTCTGCTTCCACCAGAGCAGACTGATTAGCTGCATCCACAGCTAATGAAGGTCCATGATGGTCTTATGTCACTACTTCATGGAATTTCAGCTGAAGAATGACACACTGACTTCTGTATACAGTTAGTGCTGCTATGAGCCTTCTATTCTTCCCTTCTGGCCTTCAAAGGGAACTGTGAATGCAGTAAACCACCATTACCACAACAAATAAGCTACGACAACAGAATGTAAGTGACTGTCTAATAAAAACAATGTACAATCTTCTGGGGGGGGTGGCTATCTTTACTGTTAAAATGATTCCTCTTATATGATGTACTGCTATTACAAGTACATTACATACGACTGTACCATCTTCCTCTGGGGAGGGGTCACTACAGTACTAAAGCAAAACCTGTGCAGATCCTCAGACAGTATTAACATAATTACTATGAGGTAGACAAGTTACAGAATCACCTTCTAGCACAGCTATGCCAACACCTGTCCTACCTCTGGACTATTCTTCCAGCTTGTACTGGTTATATGACAACAAAGGTATCTTTGCTCAGATTCTCTTCTAAAATATGCTGCTGATGCTGCCCAGCAGTATGTCTTATTAACTCTTGCAATTTTTTTTATATTTATCACAGCAAAAGGCAATATAGTGGGAATTGTCACAGAGTCAGTATAAAAGTTGATCAGTTTTAATAAAATTATTAGCTGTTCTACCAAAACATTGTATGTGTAGCTCCAGTAAAAGCAGGTGATTAGTCTGGATAAAAACAAAGTAGTAGTGGAGTCACTGTAAATACAAATTTTGACTATGTCTTTAATGATACCCTTTCATTACAACGCATCAAAATAAGGTTTACACAAAACTGACTCTGAAAATCTATCACATCTAACAGCAACTAGAAAAGTATTTTTAACTTAACTCATTTGCTGGTTGAAAAGGAGGAAAAATCTAACTTAGCTTCTCTAACCTAAAGTTCAAGTCCCAAACAGAAAAGCTATGCTTCAGTGGTCTTAAATGAAGCTTTCTTGAAGGCTTTGATGGCTGCATTCTGTGGAAAATTTAAACAATCACACACTGCTGACAAGACATCTGATGCACTGTTAAACCAAATTGGAACCAAATAGCTTATTCAAGTAATCTAACAGCCTTGGTACTGGATAAAGGCAAAGGATACATGCTTTGTAACAATCCTGGAAGTGTCTCCCTCATTTGTGAGAATTAAACTTCCTTATTTTAGGCTTCTCAGCTTACTTTAAAATACTCAAAGTTCTTGAAAAAAAAAACTGCTGCAACATAATTATTTAAATAAAATATGCAAAAGTTCTTCACGATGGTCTACAAGAATAGATCACAGCTGACAGACATGTATGCGGACTTCAGAAAGGGGATTACAGCAACTGGGCTAGTTGAAGGCCGGGGGGGGGGGTGGATTGATAAGAGGTCCAACATGCGACAATTTTCACAGCTATGGGAAACTAAAGCAATTCAATGACTAAACCACTGGTATAACTAGAAGATGAAATTAGTAAAAGCAACAGTAAGTAAATAAACTTAACACTGACAAGATTGATGAAAATAATGCAGTTCAAAAAGTTTTGCACTGGTGTGGGCAATCCCTGTTTGCCAAAAGTGTCCAGTCAACAGTGAGGACAAGACAAAAAAAGCCTCCACAGTACAACCACCTATTCTGCAGAGCTTTTTAAAGTATTGTGTAATGCACACACTGCTCAATTTATTGTGGTATTGTATTTTTTAAATGGAAAATTCCATCATGTGTCAAATGCATTCAAAAGTCATCAGCTGTCAAAAACAGCAGTTAGATGAGAGAAGAGTAAGAAAAAGTGTGACATGGCAGGTGATAACATTTTCCATAAACAGATGCCAAGCAATCAATATCACAAGTGCAAAATTACTGACAGAATTAAGTTATTAGTGAAAAGCAACATAATGCCTGAAATAACTATGGCCTATTGAGTCCAGCATTAACATGGACTATATGCCACTTATTAAGAAACAACAAATTTTCCATCAATTAAAGCTAAATTAGTGGAGAGAGTGACTTTCTAGTAGTTTTGTGGCTTCTAACTGGCTCTCCCTACACAATATTTCACATACCTAGGAGAGGAAGTAACACAGGATAGTTGTATGGCATCACAAAGAGATTCACACAAGTTAAAGTGGTGCTTGCTTTAAGGTATCCAAACGGATGACCAAGGTCACTGTACTTCCCACTATTGGACACAAACACCTAGAAAGGAGGAAGAAGTAGTGAATAAACAAGTGAAAGCAATACAACTAGTAACACAACCAGTTATTTCCAAAATTCTGTTAAAAATACCACCCCGCAATTCAGATTACAGGGGAAAAATCCAAAGTACAAGTAAATCCTGGTCTTACTTTCCAGATAATTCTGGCTTAAACGTCTATAAAATAATATTTATTCTCAGTAAATAAAAACAGTTTTGTGCTGGTTTTGTTATTATTGACCATATCATTACGAACAAATAAGGAAATACAACACAGGTTCAGGGAATCTCTACCAGTAGTGGTTCACAAAATATATTTACAGGTCTACAAGGCAAACAGTCTGTTTGCAATGTGAATCTGGAAGTGCCCCTAGGTTTCACAATGTACGATCATTTACTTGAAGACTTAAGGGACTATTGTCCAACTGTAGCCGCTTGTTCAAGATAAATTAGGGAGGGAGGGACTTCTAGTAACCAAAACATGGAAGTGACAGAAATTAAGAAACCTAGTTCAAAGATCTCACCCTCCCCAATCCTTTTAACTGTACAATTAAGTACCCCTTATGTATATTTTGCACAATACACAGAAGGTATTTGATGATGCATTCCTTCACACTTGTACAACAAAGATGACATCTACACTATTCTAAGACTGAGCATGCAAGCTGATTCAGGCTGTATACAATACACTCAAAAGCCTATGCATTAGTTCCTAAGAGTGATATCAGAACTCACTACATTCAAAGATCTTCATTTGGGCTCCAATGGTAGGTTGCACATTTGTGAGACCTGCCTCACTTCAACAGCAACAATCTGATAATTTTCAGTGACCACTTCCAAACAGTTCACATATCCTCATTCCACCCCTTAACCTTTACTGGCATCCTGCACTCGGAGGCATACTTATGGCTAAAAACCCAAGGATCTTCTTTCAATGAACTAGGAGGCCTTCCTTTAAGAAAACTGCAAAGAATGAGAAGGATCCAGACTTCAAAGCCTTTTTTTTTCTCATAGCTGCTCCCATGGATGAGGAAATGCCACCCCTTCCATACAGAAGTTTTATTACGGGTAAGAAAGTGTTACAGGTTACAATTAACATGGATGGTAGCACTTTGAAAAGAAAAAGTGAGACATTTCTTAATGAAACAGCAGATTTAGCAGGACAAACCACACCCTCAACCAATGCAAAAGACTTATTTTCACATTATTACACGAATAGAACTTCTGTTGTACAATTCAGGTAGTAATATTGCTGTCATATTAACAAGTTTCATATGTAGTATCCAAGCTATACACAACTTTTAGAAAAAAAAATACAAAACTACTTCCCTTCAAAACACCAGAGCACGGCATCTTGCAATTTTTATGACACAAGTGCGCAAACTGGGGACCCTCCTGTGAATACAGGGAGAGGCAGTAACCAACTCGTAGTTGTTGCTCCAAGAGGAAATAAGAAAATGCTTAAACAAAAGATGCAGCCATCCATGCATTGGGATGCAAAGGGGTTCATGAGGGTGGCCTAATGGTTAAGGTGTTTGCCTTACAAACACAAGGTACAGGGTTTGAATCTCACAGGGGGATAATTGGCTAGGCTTAAAATGGCTCGCAAGAGCAGTTAGCCTAGTACTAATCTATGAACCTATGAACCTATGTGCCCAATACCAAATAAGAAAACAAAATGTATGTTTTATCATAATGATAGACCTTTCATAAGTGTGAAGGACTTGGGACTGCAGGCAAAAGGACCACCTGGCATGTGGAACTTGAACTCCTTCAGATGTTTTTGCCATTGCCATTTCAAGACCCACTTCTGCATTCCATTCTCCAGTTGAGTTGTCACATACAGATGACATAACACATAAGCCAGGTAACTAAGGGGTACAGTCAAGCTCAAAAACACTCAAGAATTTTTCAAAGACAAATTATTTCCCACTAAGTGATGGTATAAGACGTTTGGAATGTACAAGACATTTCAAAGCCCCCTTGGACGCAGATAACACGGACTCCTATACAGAGGTGCACACCAATGCCCTGTATAACCACTTAAGCAGTTGTACAGAATCAACTGTACCTGACCAGATTAAAATCAAGCTTTGCCAAAAAAAAAAAAAAAAGGCCAGGTTGACTCAAACAACTTAAAACATGAACTCATAGACCCACTTAGATCCCTGTTTAACCACAACCTGTGAACTGGCTATGCTCTGGCAGAATGGATGACAGCAACAGTAATCCCTCTGCACAAAGGGGGTCCATCAACTGATCATGGAAATTATAGGCCCATAAGCTTGACTAACCTCATCTGCAGGGCCATGGAAATAATTATGGACCTTATTAACAAGGACATGGGTAACCTCCAAACTTTGGACCCAGCCCAGTTCGGATTCGTTAAAGTTAGATCATGCCTGTTGAACATGATTGACTTTCTCAAGAAAGTCACCAAGGTCCTGGACAAGGGAAAGACGGTGCATACCATCTATCTTGCCCTAGCCAAGGCACTTAACACAATCCCCCACTCAGGTATTAGAGAAGCTCTTCAGCTAACTGGCTCGCCAACAGGACACACGGTCAAAGTGGGTGACTTCACTTCTAGCATAAGACGTACCCACAGAATTCTGTGCTGGGCCCCTTACTGTTCGGAATTTAGTTCTCAGAAGTCTAGGCAAACTTGGATGGCCTGTGGCTGACCATGTTCACGGACGACTGTAAATTGGGAGCAATCAAGTCCCCCAACAATGTTAATTATACCACAGACAGAGTTAATACAGACAAATGACTGGTGACAAAGCCTCAGACTGAAGCTAAATATAAAAAATGTATTATTCCCTTTGGGAAAGCTGACATCCCTGTTAACTATATTACAGACAGCACCCCCAGTGGTACGTGATCTGGGTACTCGGGTTGATAACCTGAACTTTGACTGCCACATATCCACAGCAGTAAGGAAAGCCTTCTATGTGGCATATCTTATAAGTAAAGGCATCGCATCTAGAGCCAGGGGATGTTATAATTCCATTATACTAGGCCCTCATCAGACCAATAATTGAATACAATGCTCCCTTTTTGCATGTACCTCATCGGACAACTGGAAAAACTGGGGAGATCACAGAGGTTTCTCATCAAGAAATTACACTGTACAAAAAACAAGTCTTGCGCAGAAAGACTGAAAGCCCTGTCACTGTATTCAGTCTCCTACAGGTTGCTAATGGGTGACCTGTGCCTGGCTTACAGGACAGTCTGTGACCCGGCACTGATGGAAATGTTACACGTGTAAATCGAACTGGACAAGGGTCACTCGCTCCAGGGATCTTAACCTAGCTTCTAACATGAACAGGTCAATCTGGAGAGATAGATACATCTTCCATAGACCGTCACTTCTCTGGAATACTCTTCCAATTCACATTCCTTACCCTCTTCAAATGCAACCAAGATGAATAGATGGGTTACCACAAATTCACTCCTGGGGTAGCACCCATGTCCCTCCTGGATAGAGGAAGTTATTTACCACAGACCCTTACCTCTGCGAACTTCACTCACCTAACCACAGACATTAAGGGCAGCTAGGGACAAATACGTGTAGGCTTCCAAGGGCTCTAGGGCCATTAGTCTAGTAAACCTCTATGAACTTTTGAGAGGACAACTGCAGACTTGGTCACTGGCAACAGCAGACAGGTATGGGCTCTGAAAGGAGGTACGAACCTGACATCTTAAGGTGATAAATGGAAGGAGAGAAAGGAGTGACAGTGGAATAAGCCACTTGAATATGTCCCTAGGACTTCGAAAAGGGGTGGCTGGGCGAGACGTGTTAACAGAGGACGTCGCACTTGTTAAACACACACATTATGCAAGACAACTTTCATAACTTTTAAAACAGTAGACATCCACTGCAACATTGAGGGTTAAATTCATATCCCTCTGTTGGCGGTCTCACATGAAATGCCCCTGATCACAGTGACTCTGAAAACCATATCAGAGAAGCTATGTATATCTTATAATGTTTGGCAAAGATGTCGACAGACGCTCAAGTGAGGAAAGTGGCAAAGGTGGTTAACTCCTTTGCAGAGTGAGCCTTGGATCACAATTGGAGGTGTGCAGTAACACCACCAGGGCTCCATCTGGAAAGTGTGATTTTGTAAACCTGATGCACTTTCTCTGCAGACAGAAAAAGGCAAACACAGCTGGACTGACTTTCTGAATTTCTTTTGTTCTCACTAAATAAAATCAGTTCTGTGAGGAAGTGGTGGGCTCAAAGGATGGCTGAGTTAAGGTTTGTAATTCAAAGATCCTGAGGGTACAGGTTTCAAATCGCTGACTCAGTTGGGGAGGTACTTTTTTAGGAGGGCCTTCCCCTCCATGGATGTGATAAAGAAGGGAATTCTTTGCCCTGGTGAATCCGACATGGTCATCTGAAGTATTTTTTCAGAGGAACAAATGGACAGGAAAATGTTTCACTAGGACACTGTTTACTGACCTAATGACCTTTTCCATTTGCTGGAAAAAATACATCATGTGGATGGCTTTTGGTATGCAGATATCTCTTTCACACTAGTGGAGAATACACACGTGGACATGTTTTTTGTAAAATTGGAGCAGACACACCAACAGTTTAAGGGTGTTGTTTCTGGGTGCTGCTAAATGCATCACTGAAGTTTTGAGTGGAGTCAGAGAAGAGATTCCTTTTGGATAAAGGGAGATACTGTTGAAAACCATATTTGAGTTGGTCAATACAAGGCCACTAGTATCATTCTGAACCTGTGGAGCCTGGCTTTTTAAATCTAGGTGATGTGATGTGGGAAATAAGTGGGTGGGCATATAAAATGCCCAGTGGTCAAGGTTAATTCAGGTCGCCTCTGCCTGGAGTTTCCAGTCCTTGGAGAAGAGAGAAAAAAAGCTCTGGCACTTGTTGGTGATGCAAATATGAGTGTCACTAATTGTCTCTACTTGTGAAATACTTTGTTAGCTATTACTTGCTTTGGGATTGTTCATGTGACAGAATTACAGTCCTGCAGAGTTTGCTCACAAAAAGGTTGGAATTCACAAAAACGTGAACATTTTTTGTGATAAAGGGCTGCAGTCCAACACCCTTCCTTATATACATATAGATATATTCTCTGCACAGTAGGAACAAGGATGTACCTTCTTATTGGTTGACATATGATGCTACAGTACACTATAGAGTTACTGTTTGTGTGAATGGCCAAGAGGTCCTGACAGACTATAGGCTGAAAAGACTGAAGTGTCAAAAATATAGTTCTGACTTAAGACACTGATATGCAGCTGAGATTCCTAAGGTGAACAGATACTTAACTGGCAAGTGAGAATAGACCAGTGGGTCCAGAGCAGACATACAGAAATATCTACAACAGGGATCTTTAGTGAGGCATATAAGCCTGTTTCACACAAGTCTGACAGGGAGGTGAGAACCAACACCTGGGCAGAATTGGGGTTTTGGTCACTGTTAAAGCACCACAGGGTAAACTTGCCCCACTTAATTATGATTTCTTTATGTTTAGTTTTCTTGGCCTCTCTCAAAAAGCTGAGCATGTCTTCAGAAAACATGAGCACTATAATCATGCAAACTTGTATATCATACTGTTCAAGATGGGATGAATTTGGGACCCCTTATTCGAAGATAAAAGTTTCACACAGTTGAGTAACATGACCAGTTCTAGTATTAACAGGCTTAACAGAAGGGAGAAAGTACACACATGTACTTACCAAAAATCTAGACTTAGATCTAGGAGCATCTTCACTGTTGCATTAATAACCTTTGGGATTTCTAGACATGGAAGTGAGCAGCTGGCCCAAATATCAGACACTTGATCCTGTCGCCCAGGCCTGATGGAACCCCTTCCAAACAATGTCAGGGTATTATCAGGAGATGAAGTATATCTGTCAGTGCCGTTACTTCACGTTTTTCTTGCCCCTTACACTTGAGCCCCCACTCTCACTGTCCCTGGCCAGACACCAAAACCTGCTCAAGACCTTCCCCAGAAAAGGAAGGCAACAAAACTACAGACATAATAGCTAAAAATGGGAGAAGGGAACTAAGGTGCAAGGCAGAAGGGGCTGGTGGTACCACTCCAAAAAAGTAAGAAGGGATGGTGGGATGGTATAGTTATTTCAACAATGAAGACACTAACATCTAGATTTATGGGAAATAGATATACAACTATAATGAAGTTATGTACTTATAATGTTCCATCAGTGTTGTCCATTTTCATTCTTCCCCAACATGTGGGTTTGGAGATGAACTTTGGATCTGTCTCTGCCACTTTTTTATAGCTTAGGATCTAACTCTCGAGCTCCTCCCATACCCATAATGCCACTGTCCTCAAAACTGCCTCAGATCAAGTTTGCTGCAGTTGTATAAACCAATACATAAGTATGGAGTGAGAAATATTAGACGATAGAGAGAACCAGGAGCTCAAAAGGAACATCAGTTCCTAGAATACCTCCACAAATCTTCCCAAAAGGGACGGGGATGGAGGAGGGAGAGGTTGAGGAATAATCAAAACGGACAACACAGTATGGCAAGTACAAAACTTTATCTGATGTTGCCATTTTCATTCGCTCCTCAACCTGTGGGACAGAGTCCCCAACTACAGTAACCTGGGCTGGCTCTCATGGAAGGATATTCTCATGGAAGATAATCTGAAGAAGTCTTTCTATGTTTGGAGACGACAAGCTCTTTATTAAACTGTTTGGACAATACTTCCAGAGTGGTTATTTGTGGTCCATGTCCTGGATTAAGCTAACCTTATTGGACTATTTGGCTAGCTACTTGCATGTTTCTACTGCAGTTATTTGCATTTTTGCAAGTCTTTTTGTTCTTTCTTCTTGGTTTGGACAAAGGTATAAGAGTTCGGACTAAGCAGCAGACACACAAATGTCCTCTAGCAAAACTGTGGACCAGAAGGCTTGACATGTAGACATGGATCTAGTAAAATGAGCTTTAAAATGCCCAAGTAGAGGGATTCCTTTAGCAGAATAAACATGAAAAATGCAATATGTGATCCATTTAGACAAAGTGAGTTTGGACACTGGCCTCCCCTTTCTAACACTGGAGAAGGAGGCAAACAGCTGATCAGTTTTTTCAAAAAGATTTCATTCTGTCCAAAAAAAAATTTCAGCTGTCTATTGACATCTGGCAGGTGAACAGTGTATTCACCCCTTGTTCTGGAAACTGGGCAAGAAAATTGGTAGGTTAATGATCTGACTACTGTTTCTGGAAACAACTTTAGGCAAAAAAGTATTAGTCTGTAAGGTCACTATCTTTATGAAAAATCAAATAAGGAGGGTTTGGCTGGCAATGCTTGTAATTCAGATACCCTTTTAGACAAAGTGATGGCCACCAAAAGGACAGTTTTCCAGGAAAGAAATTTCAAATCTACTTTGGTTGAAGGTTCAAAAGGAGGTACGACAAGAGCTTGTAACATCGTGGTTAAGTCCCAAGGAAGAGGAGTCGGGCCATTTACAGGCGGTCTAAGTAAAAATGTACCCCCCGACGAAGGTCTTAACACAGTTTAGATGAAGCCAGAGAAGATGAATTGTCCCCAATGTGATAATCTGAGCTGGCTGTCAGTTACACTTTAATAGTAGAAAAGCCTGCCCCACTTTGGAAAATTGGAGCAAGAAAATCCAAAACTCCAAGATTAGGGGTTGTAAAAGGATTTAAATGTTTTTGGTGAGCCCATATCGAAAACCTCTTCCATTTACTTTTATACATTTTCCAAGTAGAGACTTTGTGTGAGGATATTAAAATCCAAGATGCTGAAGTTGAATAACAGACCAAGTTTGACATTTGACAGTGGGAGAAATGTTGATGTGTAGACCAGTACAGTCAACAGGATGAATGCAGATTGCCTTATTGTGTGCATTACTTCCATATTATGTATGTTTTGCATTTTTCAAATGGGTAGGTGAGTGCTTGTTACTTTTAACTTTAAACAGTTGTTTAAAAATAGGAATAATCCCACATTAGCACATCTGTTTTGTGTATGTATGCAACTCATTTTAATCTTTGTGTAACTGAATGTGTGTATTCAATGTGTTTATTTGAATATGCATATATTATGTTAATTAGGCATCACTGATTTTAAAGTTTTTGTCTCGGATTCTCTTATCTGGAGGTTAAGAAGTATGCCCCCAACTATTAGTAAAGAAGGTGCTGGCAGCACTCTCAAACTAAGAACACTGCCTCCACAGGTCCTGACAATATACACAGTTGCCTCCTGAATACTCAAACATGACCTATTCAGGACCACTTGCAGCACTCTTCAACTACAGCCTTGAAACAGGCTTTGGTCCTTGTGAATGGAGGACTGCAATGACATTTCCCTCCACAAGGGTGGACCATCAACTGACCCAGGGAACTAAAGACCCATCAGTCTTAGAAGCCTAATATGCAAAACCATGGAACTAAGTATAATGGAAATGATGCACAAAGACAATGCCAACCTACAGACACTGGACGCATCCCAACTTGGCATTAAGGGAAGGTCATGCCTACTTAACCTGATAGACATCTTTTAAATGGTCACCAAAGCAATGGACAAAGGTCAAAATGCATACTGCATACCTTGATCTGGTCAAGCCATTCAATACAATACCCCACTCAGGCACTGTTGACAAGCTCTATGAATTATACATAAATCCCTACATAACTCACTGGATTGCTGGCTGGCTTAGAAACAGAATCCAAGAAGTTAAGTCAGTGAGACCACCGCCACCAAGAGACCAGTCACCAGCAGAGTACCCCAGAGGTCCATGCTGGGCCTGCTCCTGTTTAGCATCTACTTCATGGAAGTCATGGATAACGTTCAAGGCCTCTGGCTCACCATGTTCCCAGATGACTGTAAATTGAGAGCTGTTATAGATCCCCCCCCCCCCCCCCCCGAGACACCAACATCTTGCAAGGAGGTTTAATACAGACAAATAACTGGTGCCAAAGCCATGTCCTAAAACTTAATGCCAAAAAATACATTATAATGGCCTTTGGGAAACTATCAACCCAAGTTAACTCCATCGATAAACATCCCCCAACAGTAAACCAGGTAGTAAGGGATCTGGGAACATATGTAGACAGCACTCTGGCCCTTCAATCAACATGCAGCTAAGACAATAAAAAAAATCATTCTATGTTGTCCAACTTTTCCAAATGGGTATAGCATCCAGGTCCAAGGAAGTTATAGTACCACTCTACTCACCCCTTATCAGACCAATCACTGAATACAACGCCCCCCTCCCCCTTTGGCATGCATCTAACAGCTGGAATGCCCACAAAGGTTTCTCATTAGACGAATTCAAGGCATGAATACCAGGTCCTACAGTGATTACATAAAGGTAATGTCTGTATTCAGTTTACTATAAGCTGCTGACAGGAGATCTTTGCTTGGCTTACAGGGCTTCCTCATACCCAGCCCCGATGGATCTGTTGTAAATGTGCAAAACAAACAGCATCAGAAACAGCAGATCCGTTATTTGAACTTTTCTTTGCAAAAAGAACATGCTTGAGAGACAGGTGTGTGTCCCAAAGGATCCCCACACTAAGGAACAGGCTCCCCATACAAGTAAAACTAAGTTCACCCCTGACCCTATTCAATCGAAGCCTTGACAACTGGATGGGAAGTCTAGTAAAAAACTATGAACCTAAACAGAAGTATCTCTAGACGTTAAAGTCTTAACAGGAATAAATGAAAGTTGTATACTTACTAGAACCATAGCTCCGTGGTGTCTTTTCACCTAGTTCAAACTTTGGGTTACTGAATTTGACCTTGGTCCTGTTAGAAGCTGTAGAACCAAAGCCCTGATTCTTTCCCTACCCATATTCTCTCTCTTCCTCCAAATACCTCAGATTAAGTTTGCCTGCTTATTACCAAATAAATTCTCTTATCTCAAATAACCCCTCAATTTTATACCAGAAAATAACCTGGAAAAAAAGAAAAAAAAAAGAGGTTATGCAATGACACGGTTCTTGGTCAAGTCCATTCAATTAAATTCCTCCATACCAGGATCTTTCCAAGCCCAATGACCCAAGAAATCAGAGTGCATCAGAGGGCGGTACCACCCAGGAGGTAGAAGAGCCAGTTCCAAAAGCCTAGAGGAGCAAAGACTTCAGGGGAGGGATTATCAGTGGACCAACCCCCTTGTATTTCTTCAGTTCCAAAAATGTCACCAAAACTGACGTTCTCCAAAGGGGATCTTGCCGATCCATCCCAGTAATCCAAGTCTGTGCGTCTTCAGTGACTGATTTCTGGACAGAAATCTAAATGTCTCTGTGAAGAAAATGAACACTCATCTGTGTAAGCATGTCTAGCAGGAGATTTGTGTATATTCTCAGATTAACATTTATTGTATGCTAGCATGTCTTGTGAAAATGTAAAGTTTTTATGTTGAGTATTTCTATGTTTAAACAGAATGCTTAAAGAATCTGACAGTGTTTAGATACATTTCTAATTGCACGTTTGTAAGGGAGATTTTAAAGTACTATGGAGAATCATCTGAACAATAGGCGGTGGCATTAGAATGTTCCTGGTTGCTAGGTGATTAATTTAACAGCTGATTGACAGGAAAAATAACTTTTTCAATCAGCTGAGAATTTTTTTAAAAAATAAGACAGTTAAGACCATTAAGCTGTGCAATTAGTCAAGTGCTGAGCAGTTTGTGAAGAGTTGCAATCAGTGGACACCCATGAAAGAGAAAGTACAGTTTTGTACCTACCATAAATGTAGATGTCCGATAGGTATGCATCTGCAGTCATAACATATGGGTTGTCCTGCCTCAGGCAGCCCTTCGGTCGGCCGGATTCCAAAGACTGGGTCTGGCCTCGGCTGATGTCGCACTTTCCCCGACGTCAGAGGGTATAAAGGCATCAGCCGACGCCATTTTCCTCAGTGTTTCTTGCCCCAGATGCCAGGTGCCCTCTAGGAAGGCTAAATTTGGATAAATGTTGAAAATTCCAAACAGTAGCAAACAATATATATATATACATATATACATACAAACAAATACACCATAATAGATTCCCCCAGCTAGCTGAAAGAGGGGTAAGCACCCTAGGAATACCACAGAGGGGAAGGAGGGTGGGTAATCCTGACTGCAGATGCATACCTATCGGACATCTACATTTATGGTAGGTACAAAACTGTACTATGTCCTTCAAGGATGCATCTGCAGTCATAACATATGGGTAGAATACCATAGCCAAACTGGGGGAGGAGGTACTAAGATAAGGATGGTGTAGTTAAGATCCCCTGTAAAACTGCAGTTGCAAAACCTGCTCGGGATCTGGAGTATAAAGGAAGATTGTAATGCTTGGCAAATGGTATGCACGGAGCTCCAAGTAGCAGCTTCTACAATGTCCTTGGTAGCCACCCCTCGTAGGAAAGCTGTAGTGGTGGCTGTGGCTCTTGTGGAATGAGGCCTGATATTTTCAGGAGCTATCTTTCCATGAAAAGAGTAGCAAAAACAAATGCAATTTCCTATCCATTTTGAAATTGTCTGTTTGGAAATTGCTTTTCCTTGGACTCCAGTTACATATGCTACAAAAAGTTGGTCAGTTTTTCTGCTGGTTTTAGTTCTGTCCAGATAGTAGCGTAGTTGTCTGTGTACATCCAAGGTGTGC
This sequence comes from Protopterus annectens, assembly GCF_019279795.1. Lineage (NCBI taxonomy): Eukaryota > Metazoa > Chordata > Ceratodontiformes > Protopteridae > Protopterus > Protopterus annectens. The sequence goes on from NC_056739.1 coordinate 1,190,108,503, forward strand.
AATAGTTTTTCCCCCTTGTTCTGTGGGTTAGGGAAGAATGTAGGCAAATGAATAGCTTGGTTCAAGGATACCCTGGATACCACCTTTGGCATGAAAGTAGGATTGGTTCCTGGTGAAAAATAAGGAAAGGCTGCACTGCTATTAATGCCTGTAACTCGGATACTCTTCTTGCTGAAGTGATTGCCAGAAGGAAAGCAGTTTTCCAAGATAAGAACCAAGTCTGCTGATGCTGCTGGTTCAAAAGGGGGTAGTGTCAATTTTTCCAGCACAAAATTGAGATCCCATGCAGGCAGAGGGGGTCTCCTTGGAGGTTTTACATTTTTGATCCCTCTTAAAAATTGTCTGAGGAGAGGGTGAGAAAAGATAGGAGGATCCATATTGTACTCTGCTGAAATTGCTGAAGCATGAATCTTAATGGAAGAATAGGACAGGCCATTGTGGAACAATTCTGCTAAGTATTCTAGGATGTGTGCTAGGTTTGCCACTGTGACATCTGTACCCTTTGATGTGCTCCAAATGAGGAATCTCTTCCATTTAGCTGAGTATGTCTTCCTTGTGGAGGGTCTGCGAGCCTCCAGGATAATGTCCTTGACCCTCTGAGATAAGACAGTTTGGTTTTGTTTTAAGCAATTTTCCAGGCAGTTAGCTGCAGTGTTTTCAAGTTTGGATGCAGGGTCTTGAAATTGTTCTGCGTTAGAAGAAGAGGGCATAGGGGTAGAGGCCATGAGTTCTCTCGAGACATGCTTCTCAGTAGCGGATACCAGTGCTGCCTTGGCCAGTCTGGAGCTATTAGTATCACCTTCAGTAGAACCTTGTACATCAATGGGAGAGGTGGAAATGCATACACTGTTAGGGCATTCCAGCTGAAAGAGAGAGAGTCCACCCTCCAGGCTTGTGGGTGGTATGCCCTTGAGCAGAATTTCTTCAGTTGGTGGTTGAGTGGGGAGGCGAACAGGTCTATCTCTGGCATTCCCCATTTCTTTGTTATGAGTTTGAAGATGTCTGGATGCAGCATCCATTCGTGAGCATCCGTGGTAGTTCTGCTTAAGCTGTCTGCTAGTGAATTCTCTTTTCCTGGTACGAATTTGGCCTGCAGCTGGATGTTGAGATTCAGGCCTAGGTTCCACAGATCCATTGCCATCCGGCATAGAGGGTAGGGATGCATGCCTCCCTGTTTATGTACCACATGACCGTGGTGTTGTCTGCCCTTATCAGCAGATGTCCTTGCTGGAGGAATGATTTGAATGCCTCGATTGCATGCTTCACTGCCAGCATCTCCTTTTGGTTTATGTGCAAGTTTAGCTGGTCTTGAGACCATAGGCCTTGGATACATTTGTCCTCCATGTGTGCTCCCCATCCTAGGTCTGAGGCGTCCGTGGTGATGGTCTGCCTTGGTTGTGGTTTGTTGAAAGGCAACCCTCTGTTGGACTGGCAGGCCTGAGCCCACCACAGGAATTCCTTTTTCAGGCATGGAATGATTGGTATCATGGTTTCTAAACTATGCCTGTGTTGAGACCATACATTCCTTAGGTACCATTGTAAATTTCTCATATGCAGCCTGGCATGCGGGATCAAGATTATGCAGGATGCCATGTAACCCAGGGCTTGCAGGACTTTACTTCATGGCTTTGACAAGACAAGCTCAGCTTACTGCAAGGAATCTGGAAGTTGCTTTTGTTTTTCTTCTGTGAGAAAAGCCATCTGGGTTATTGTGTCCAGATCCGCACCCAAAAAGGTTATCCTTTGGGATGGCACTAGTCTTGACTTCTGGATGTTGACTGTGTATCCCAAGGCCTGTAACAGGTGTATGACATAGGCCAAATCCTTTATTAGTTTTGTCTTGTTGTCCGCTTGTATTAGGCAGTCATCCAGGTATGGGTAGATTTGAATTCCCTGAAGCCTGCAATGTGCAATTACTGATGCCAGGCATTTCGTGAATACTCTGGGCGCAGTAGATAAGCCAAAGGGCAATGCTGAGAATTGATAATGCTCTGATCCTGCAAGAAATCTGAGGTGTCTTCTGCAATCTGGTCGGATAGGGACGTGCAGGTATGCCTCCTTGAGATCTAGAGTCACCAGCCAAGACTCCTTGCCCAACATGGGAAGAAGTTGCTGTAGGGTCAGCATTTTGAATTTTGGCACAATGAGGTATGTGTTCAGTGCGGACAAGTCAGGAATAGGCCTCCATTGGTTTTCTTTTCTTGGTACAAGGAATAGTCTGGAGTAAAATCCTTGGCCTTGTTCCATAGATGGTACCCTTTCTATCGCTTTCATCAGAAGTAAATTGTTGATTTGTCTTAAAGCCTCTGGCTTCTGGTTTGGTGGAAGGTTTGGCATTCCACTCCTTTTTGGTAAAGTGTGGAAGTGAAACCTGTATCCTTTGTCTATTGTTTGCAATGTCCATGTGTCCTTTGTAATACAATGCCAGTTTTTTGAGAATAAAGCCAGCTTTCCGCCCAAGGGTGCTTCCAGTTGTTCCCTAGTAGGCGGAATCAGAGTCAAGTCATTGTGTCTGTCCTGTGGAAGTGGTTGTTGCTGCAGCTGTAGCAGTACTCCTCTGGTTGGCAGGCTGCCACTGACGACCCCTGTAGGCCCCCTTTGATCTTCCTCTGCCTCTTGGGCGTCTATTCCTGCCCCTCTGTGCTCTGGAGGTGTCTGGAAAGGACCAATTCTTTGAAGGCCAGTTTCTGCTGAACCTCGGAGGTTGAACCTGCAGAAAATCCTTTACTGTTTGCACACATTTTGCATTTTCTTCCACTTTCTTTAGAATCTCCTGTGCAGGGGAGCCAAATAAACTTTGTTTCTCTATTGGAGCATCCAGGAGTTTAGCCTTGACATGGTCTGGCAAGGATTGCTCTTTTAGCCAGGCATGCCTCTGAATTACTGCCCCAGTCATAGCTGATCTAAATGAAGCCTCCAGTGCATCATAGCCACATTTTAAGAAATGATTACTGACCTGCTGAGAGTTGTGTACCAAATCCTGGAGGGACTTACGGTCTAAGGGGTCAGGTGAAGAAAGCTTTTTATTCAGCTGATCTAACAAGTATTCTTGGTACTGTATCATATGGAATTGGCAGTTTAATGCCCTGGCAGAAAGAGTAGCAGATGTATAAACCTTTTTACCCCATCTCTCTAATGCTCTTGACTCTCTTTCAGAGGGTAGGGGGTTTTTGGCAGTGGCAGCTGCAACACCTTTTGGGCCCTGAGAAATAGTTTCTGGGTCTGCTGCATGGGCTTTATACAGGTGGAAGTGAGAATCCGGGACCCTGTAATATCTGTCAGGTTTGACAGGGGCCGGGGGAAGAGAGTCAGGGGCAGAACTGACATCATTATACACATCATCAACTACAGTAAGCACAGGTGGAATGGCTAAAGGCCTATGCTGGGGCAAATGTAAAAATGTCCTTAATCTTTTTCTAGAATCAGAAAAATCCTGACCCTGCCATTGAAAGTGTTCCCTCATTGAGTGCAAAGTCTCCCCTAAGGAAAATTCTTTGGGAGGGGAGGCAGAAGGGATAGAGTCTTCTGCATCAGAATCCTCATAAGGCGAATAGGCCCCTTCCTGATGGTCTGATAAATCAGATCCATCAGAGGAGTAATCAGAGGATAGAGGTTCAGAGGGTTCAGTCCTAGGCCTTTTGTCAGGAGGAGGGTGGGAGGCCCTGTCTGGGTGAGGTTGGGAACCCCTAATCAATGATATAAAGTCCTCAGCAAGACTGAGAATCTGAGAACTTGAGGAAGGTCTCTGAGAAGTAGATTTGGCAGGTAAAGCTTTTGATATTTTGGCAGCTTTAGCCCTGGAGAAGGCCTTAATAGACATAGGAGCAGGGGGCCTAGCTGCCCCACGTGCAGGGGTAGAAATGTCCAATGGAATGGTGTCGGACAATTCTTGTGTGCTAGCTTCGGTAGGGATTTCTGAAGCCGACTCAGCCGGGGCCTCTCTGGCCTCGGTTGTCGGAGGTAAGATTTCGGTAGAAGTAAGAACAGAGGACTCTGTTTCAGCCGAAACAGAGACACTCGCGGTAGGCCTAACCGTGGTTTCAGCCGAAACCGCGGGCCGCGAGTGTCGGTCCTTTTCCTTGCGTTTTTTGGCCAAATGTGTAGTCGGAGTCTCCGACAGCATTTTATATGCAAAAGCGGATCCAAAAAACTCTTCTGCAAACTCAGACCGACGTCTAAGAGTCCGTCGGTTGAAGGAGGCACAGGCTAAACAAGCTGATACGTCGTGGTCTGGGCCTAAGCAAGGAAGGCAGTAAGAATGGAAATCCTTATGAGGTATTTGTTTCCCACAAGTTAAACAGTTATTTACTTTGTCTGACATCGGCTGAGGCAAGAAAGAGTCTCAACGGGTACTTAGCTTTTTTAGAAGTCTTCGGTAGCTGAAATCTCTGGATCTGACCGACCGGCACTTGCGAACAGCTTCTGCTTCGGGCACCGCGCGGCAAGAAAGACTGGGGAAAATGGCATCGGCTGATGCCTTTATACCCCAGAAGCTCTGACGTCGGGGAAAGTGCGACATCAGCCGAGGCCAGACCCAGACTTTGGAATCCGGCCGACCGAAGGGCTGCCTGAGGCAGGACAACCCATATGTTATGACTGCAGATGCATCCTTGAAGGACATCTCACCAAAAACTGTAAGACTGCCTTTGCCTTGCTGTTATGCTTTAGATTAGATTAGGGACAGTATTTTCTAGTTATCTTAGGAAAGTTTACTCAGTGTTTTTTCTAGAATGATGGGATTCTATCCTACAGTCCAATTTTACATTTCTAGTGATTGAATTCTGGTGTTTACTGAAAGCTATTGATTTACATTCTTGTAATCAGTTTACTTATTAAATATTTTTCATTACTTTAACATTTTGAATAGAATTCAGTGTTTTTCTTTAGAGATTAGACAGTGTTTATTCCTGTTTGATACTCTCCAGTTCAACTCAAAGGCCTGGTCGCTTCTGGTCATAGCTATCATTTATTTGGATATTTAATTTTCATGACTGAACCCCCTCTTTAGAAGGGCATGAAGACACTCTGATTGGTGGCAGCATTACCGGATTATTTTGGGGAAGAGACACAGCTGGAAATCTGTGTCAGGCTTTCCCAGAAGTGTTTGGATATATGAGATTTAAATTTACTTCGAGTGCGAGTGCATCAGATGTCTTAGGCTGGGACACATTGCTCTGAAGTATGTAATAAGAAGTTACATTAGGGGTGGAGAGAAGTATACAGTCCAGTCCCAGATTATAGAGTATGTTCCCATTATGCTCTTAGGGGAAAATTGTGAAATATTACTCCTAAGTGACAGTCTCGCACTGGAGTCAGCAGCGAGGACTGAAGCTCCTTAATTACTGACCCAGGACAGTGAGGGACGTCACATTTGTTGGCAGTCCAGTGATATATAGCCAATGTCAGTCTCCTTTTACGTGTCTGTTCCCTAGGACCATGTCTTGACTGGATTTCCAGGGGTGAGTCAGAATCAGATGGGAACTCATGTGGTTAGCAGCCCCCAGGCTTAAGGAAGCTGACTGTCCCTGTCGATGAGGAAGTGTGGAGTCAGATGCAACATCCAAAAGAGGTTGAGATAGAGTATAGCATATGGAGAGCACTTCTCTGAGCCTGGCCAGAACCCTTTCTAACTCTTTGAAAGCAGTGACAGAGATCGGGCCTGAAGAGACTCCTGCCCCATCATGACATGATGAAAAGTGCCCCCCAATCAACTCAACCCGGATCTGAAGCCAACATGGGAGCAGAGCTATCTACTGTGGAAGTGTTGAGTAAGAGAGAGATGCCTCTGAAAACTTCAGTACTGACTCCGCACTCAGAGCCCTGGCACCAATGCTTCAGCTCAAAGACTCTTCCTGATCTGAAGGCATTGGGGTTAAAAAAGTAAGGAACACAGTTTTAAGTCAACAGGACTGTGGGCTCTAAAGTGGGTGCTACCGAGAGGCTCGGTTCCAGACCTCTGATCCAAAAGGCAGACCATGATGATAGGAGAAATTAACGTAAGGGTCATTAGAGCCATTTGCAGAATAACATGTGTGGATGCAGCCAGGACAACCCCTAGTTGAATTTGTATCTGAAGGAATCTCCACATCATCTTATCTGCTTTGGTAAGAATCCTCGATGACACAATGGGCCAGGATGATGAAGCCACTGGCAGTCATTTCAAATGCCTCTCATGCAGTAAAGTACTCAGCAGCTCCAGTGAAAAACAATTAGGCAGCATAGGTGATGGGATCCAACAGGGATTAAAATCTAACTGATGAAGCAACTTAGTTGTGGACTACAGGATTTAAATGGGCCCGGAGATAGTTTTCTTGATTTCTCTGACCTCTTTTCAGGCTAGTCTTTCTCTTGACTTTTCTTTTTGTTGCGATTTATCCATGGTTTTAGCAGGAGAAGCTGGTGAAAAAACAAATGAAGCTGATAGCACTGATGGAGGAAGAAGCTCCTTTTAAAACTAACTTGTCCTCATGGCTGTAAATGGCTCTTGAGTTAAAGGAGCAAGTCTCACTATTGGTGTCTAATTTGGCTGCTCTGAGATAATAAACAGTGTGGGTCCTGCGGGGGATCTCATGACCGCAGGTTGTACACATCTTAAACCCCTGAACCTTGTCTGCCATGAGAATGGCAATGGAATCTGCAGGGAAAAAAATACACCTGAACTAACAGCAGTAGAAAATATAAACTACACTAATGCTATGAAAAACAGCACAATCTACATATAAAATACATAACTATACTTATTTTTTAAAAAACAACAAGAGGATAGAGAGATAGTAACACTGTAATATAAAGATAACTATCCAAAGACAGGGACAAGAAAAAACACTTATCTATTCAATGAAAATCAGAGCCCTCAAAAACATGACCTTCTAGATCAGGTAGCAAACAAGATATGAAGTATTTGGAGGAAGAGCTGGATTATGGGTAGGCAATAAATCAAAGCCCTAGATCCACAGCTTCTAAAGGTGCAGAGGTCAGATTCAATCAGATCCAATAACCCAATTGCTGAAAAAGATGAAAAAAGAGCTACAGGAATATAAACACCAAAAGAGGACTATTACAATAATTCTGGCCTGGTACGTAGTTACTTTCTGAATGAACCTGGGGATTGGGGAAAAGGTAGAAAGCCTAAAGGGAGACCAGAGGAGAGCATCCCTGAGGAATCCTCCCCAACAGAGGTATCAAGTAAATGTTTCTGCATTTGGCATTGGTCAGGGATGCAAAAGGATTGCAGCAAGTCTTTTTGCTGCAGTGGAAGAGGCTTTGTGCTACTGCTGAGTTGAGGAACCTCTTGTGCAGTATATGAAAGCAACAATTAAGCTTGTCTGCTAAACAGTTGGTCTCCTCAGGAATGGGAGCTGCTATAAGAAAAAAACCTAAATACATAGCACCCTTCCAAATCTTCATGGACTCCCAGCATGAGGGATATCAACAGGTACTTCCCTGTTTAGATACCACACAACTGCCACATTCTCAATGCATGCACAACAATGGCACCTCATAGAAGAATGTCATGATGGGCTAATAAGTTTACAAGAACGATGCTAGTTTTCAACACATTTACATGCAAGTTGGATTGTAATGACAAACATGCATCTTGGGACCATTCTGCCTTAATGTCCCTTCCACTCCATCCCCAGGCAAACATCTGTGATAACTGTCACTCTGGACATTAAAAAGTGAAAGGAGCTTTTCAGCGACAAACTGGGGATGTGAAGCCACAAATGAAGTTCTGACTTGCATGCTTTCACAGGTTCATAGGGGTATACTAGGCTAACTACCAGTAGGGCCCTTTATAAATCTAGCTGTGCAACCTAAATTTGACCATCAGATTTAATTTATATGGTGTGATTTACTGATTGCCTCTGTCTATTAGAGACATAGGTGCTAGACCAGGAGTGACTGTCCGAATATCCATCCTTTGGTCCAAAATGCATTTAAATAGGGATAGGGAGGAAATCTGCTTCACATGGGTGGGGAGCCTATTCCAGAGAACAAGAACTCTGAGAAATACATCTCTCTCCCCAACGTAGCCTATTTATGTCGAGCAAAACTTAGTTTTTTTTTGTTTTTGTTTTTTTTTAATTAATCTAGCAGTTTTGATGCTGTTTATTTTGTGGATATGCAAAAGGTTCATCAAATCAGGGTCAAGGGATGCTTTGTATGCCACGCAAAAGATCACCTCTCACAAGTCTAAGATATAAAGAGACAGGGCTTTGAGGTGATCAGTGTAGGACATTGCATTTACTCCCTGTATTCTTTTTGCAAGGAACCTTTGTGGACATCCCAGCTGCGGCATGCTGCAAGTGTATGATCAGGTACATACCCAAGGGGGCATTATAATACTCCATGAGGGGGTTGGTTGAGGGCAGAGTACAGGGGTATGATCTCCCTCTGGACCTAGATGCCATGCCTTTGCTTATAAGTTGAGCAATGTAGGATTTGCTTACAACCGTGGGTACATGTTTATGGAAGGCTAGGTTACTAACTACATGAGCTCCTAGATCCCAGAATACTGAATCAACTTTCAGGGTGCTTTACTGATGACATAATTACCCAGGGTGGCAGGATTCCCAAAATGTACTACAATGCATTTCTAGTTATTAAGCTATGACTTTGGCACTAAATGTTTGCCCATGCTAGATTTCCCAAAGGGTGTTCTTGACTTGCGAGATTCAATGACTGCTTCTAGTTTGCAGTCATCTGCGAACATGGTTAACCAGTGGCCTTTGACATTGGCTTTGTTATCCAAGAATTAGATGCCAAATAGGAGTGGGACTAGCACAGAGCCCTGGAAGACTCCACTAGTGACCAGCCCTTTGTGGAGATGGTCTCACGAATTCTAACCTCCTGGGTCCTATCAGCGAACCAGCTAGCTATCCAGCATGTTATAAAGGGGTTCATATATTTTTCCGTAAGCTTGAAACAGAGTATAAAGGACAAGTCCACATAAAATATCACTTTAGCTAGCAGATCTAGGAGACTCTCTCTCTGATACCCTCTCTGTGGGAAGAATAAAGACACCTTGAAGTTTCCAGTAGTTTATTCAAGTTAAACAGGCAGATGGACAACTGTTCTTATTCTGAACACTCGTCCATCTACCTGCTTAACTGAATAAACTACTGGAAACTTCAACAAGGTGTGTATTCCTCCCACAGGGAGAGTATCAGAGCGAGAGTCTCCTAGATCTGCTAGTGAAAGTGATTTTATCTGGACAAATCCTTTATACTCTGTTTCTTGTTGGTCCTGTCACCCTCTGGGTCACAGGTGGGATACCAGACTTCACTTGAGCCATTCATGTGGCACAAAGCCTGTTTTATAATTATAGTTAAAGACTCCATGGCTCCTGTTCAAGTCATATTTTAAGCTGTTCAGGAAGCATCCTGAGATGATATCAGGGCCCATTGTGGTCGTGTTCTTGACTTTAGCGATCAGAGCCAGTACATGCTCCAGAGTTATAGTTGGATGACTTATGTCTTGAGGGTATACTTGGGGAGATGGCTGTGTGTGTATGGTGGGGGGTAAAGTTAGAACTGAATTCATCCCCTAACAGGTTAACTATATTGCCAGGCTCTGTGAGCATGGCACCATTAACCACCAGTTCAGCACATTGCCGTGTGCTTCCCTTGAGGTTTCTGGCACAAATGAGGAAGGCCTTATGGTTATATTTCACCTGGGAGTCTATCTTAACCTCAAAGTTGGCTTTGCTTGATGTAATTAGCCCTCTTAGTTGCCCCTTTACTTTGATAAGAGAGTTATCTTTATGGGAATTACCCTTCCCGATTTTTGCCATAATTTCTTTTCCTTTTGTTGCACACCCTACTTAATTTGGGATGCCACCAAGGCAGGTTGTTTTATGGGGCTAGTTCTGGGCTTACTTCTGGTAGGTACAGCAGCCTCTATGTATCCATTTACATGGTTATACAGAGTTTGAGAGCAATTCAGCATAGGGTGCTATGTTCTCGGGGTTTGGAGGGGCATTACATTTTGTTAAACTGTTACTTAAGAGGTAATTTGGCTTGGAATTCCTAACTGTTATTGGCTGGGCAGGGACTACAGAATTGACTGATTCTGAAGGAGACAGTTTTTTGTTTGAACCTTATCAGGAAGTAAAAGACATTAGGGGGAGGTGTCAATGTTCTCCCGTATATGGAGCCTCTAGAGGCATATTCACTACTTGATCAAGGGTGTTTGTATTTAAAGAGTCCAGGAATCTCTTTGCCTGCAGATCTGAGGCTGTTTAGGATTTCCAGTCTATTGAGAGGCAATTAAAGTCTCCCAGGAGTAGGGTGTAGGTTGAGTGGTTAAGTGTCTCTATTATGTCCAAGTATGCATTGTGAACTTCTTGGGACAAGGACAGTGACCTGTAGCTGGTTAGGATATGGTACGGGATTTTGTCTATGGTGATCTGCACATGGAGGAACTCCAGCACAGCCTGTTTGACCATCCTAGAGGTATGCTTGTTATTGATGTATATTGAGACATCTCCACCTTTAGCCCTTGTCTGTACAGCCACTGGTCTACATGGACTATGGTGGAATCATACGGGTACCTGTGGCATAATGACTTGAGTGTGTGTGAATTTGGTGGATCCTGGCACCAGATAAGAAACTAACAGTTACCTTCTTGTTCAGCCTGGTTAGGGGGCATCAGTATATTTTACAATGACTCACCTATGTCAACAGTCCTGGGAGGTGTGTTTGCCTTAGGGGCTTAATGTTTGAGGGTCCACTGAAATGGACAGTATGTGTGGTGCTAGGCATTGTTTTTTACTGAGCATCTATGGACTTGCCGAGGCATAGCTTTCACAACAGGCAATCTAGGAATTTTTTGTTTAGGAAGATCACTTAAGTGCCTCAGCATACATTAGTCTGTGTGTGCTGTGTTCATGGTTTTGACAACTTGACTGTATGTGAGAGTTTAGTTTGAATTTGTTGTACAAGTACAACTCTTACACACTGTTTGCTTTTTTAAGGATTAAATGGTTGTTGGTAAACATGACACAAATGCCATATTGTCTCAAGATACCCATGTCCACCAAGCTGGCTATAGAGAAGTTAGAAAAATTGCATAACTATACTGTCCAGTCCTTTGACTGGTGAGCTACAAGGAAGTGGTGTATTGGGGTTAGTAGGACATTACAGATGCTTTTTTGGTGCAGACCAATTTAAGATCCAATCAGACAGCTGTCTGGAAGACTGATCTCACCATATCTTTACAGTCCATTCTAAAATTTGGATATAAATGAAGAACATGAACTAGAAAAACTGTAGGTACCATGAGCTACACTGTTTTCAAACAAAAGCTCATAGGAACAGCATCTGATTACAGATGACAAACTGTCCAATTTAGCAGAGAAATTCTTTCTTGAGGAAGGCTCACTTGGCAAAACAGCATCTCCAGGGAAAATCCTATAAAGTATACAGCTCCATCTGTAACTTTGCAGTGTTAAACTTGGGATGCAAAAAGTAGTTTTTACAATCACTAGCTCCTCCGTGGTAGTGACTACTAGAAGATAGTCATCTACTAGGAAGGGAAATACCTTAGTCCTTGAAGTCTTTGATGTGCAGCTACTGCATCCATTCATTTGTCGAACACACTGGAAGCTGACATTAAATGAATGTAATGAAATGGCAATGTCTGACACCTACTCAGCAGCATCAAAACTCTCTTGGCTGTCTTGAAGTGCAGGAACCCATACAGTAAGCATATCCAATCTCCCAATACAAGTCAATGAAGAATCATATGCATTGAGACTATACAGAACGAAGTTAGGGGAATAAACTGGTTTAAGCCACTTGGAGCCAATTTGGGGTCTGAGGACCTTTATTCTCAGATACCAAAATGTATATGGAATAAAAACTGGTCTCTCTCTCGTTATCTCAAACTGGGTGGGACCATCCTGGATGACTGCTTTGTTCTATAGCTCTATTCTTGGGTGGGAGTCGGGAAAAGGCAGATCAGGGAGGATATCAAGGAAGGGAATTTTGTAGCCTCTGGAAATAATGTCCCTGATGTATATGTCCCATGTGATGGCCAGCCACACTCACACAAGTGCTCTCCATAACTGCCTCTAGAGTGCAACAGGCAAGCCTCAGGACTGTTGATGGTTCTGTGATCCTTTCGTGGAAGAAATACGATAGCTTTGACCCTGACAATAACTTTTACCTCTAAAAAAGCACAAATTCATGGATGAGCTACACACATTGATTACTGACAGAATTCTGCTACTACTATTTTCCCTCAAACAGCAGCTGTTGAGGCCCCTGTTGATTCCTCAAAAAGAGATAGCCATTAAGGTCTTACCCATCCTGCTCACTCTCGTAACTTTTCTGTCATCTGAGGTATTCAGGAATGATCCCAGAGTTCTCTACGGAATTAGATGTAGCCAGGTGTGAAGGCAAATGGTAGCACCAGTACCTACTACCTTTGCTCCACCAATCGACTGCACTACGCGTCAGGTGTTAAGTTAGAAACTGGAAATAGTTGCTGCCTAGGACATTAACTTTGTCTTATTCTAAATCTCCTTCAGCAACTGCTCCAGTTTCTTGCTTAATTCCTCTAGAATGCCCTGATGAAGTAATATGTGAAAAAGTAACTTAGCCGTTTTCCAACCCAGACAGAAAATTAGAAGGTAAATAAATATGCTAAGTGTCTGCTACTACGGGTCCCTGAATGCCCAAAGGAATGAACCACAAAAGATCGTGCCGGAAGATCAAAAACCAAGAAGCTCAAACAGGATGAAAAACACATAACACCTACTTTTTGCAGGGGGACAGCCTCCCCCACTAATCATATATAATACAAACTCTGAGATCGCAGTAAATGGGGTAAACAGCCATATCATAAACTCCATTATGCTGCGATCCCACACATTAGAAGCCCTCTCCCGTTTGGGCTTCCAGGTTTTGGATTTTTCTGGCTCGATCCTATGTGGTTCACTCTTTTCAGCATTCGATCATCTAATAGAGACCAACTACTATACCTTGCATTTTACTGTCTTATTAGTGTGCAACATGCACTTCAATTTTTTTGTTTACTGCACCTTTAGTCACTACTAGTGCATATTCCCCTGTCTGTTTTTGCATATTCCCCTGTCTGTGTTAGAAAACAGTCATTTGAACTGATCACTTGTTTAAAAAAAAAAAAAAGGCTATGTAACTGAATGGCTGCCATCTTTAAAATATTCTGAAAGGCCAGACAAACTTTACATTTATTTAATTTAGTTATTTGAATTTTACTAGGGTAGAATTTACTAACTTGACAACCAATGTATTCATTTAGCTTATGCAACTGCATTTACCAACAGCTCCCCAATATTACTCAGATGTTTGTATCAAAAAGGTGCTACAATGCCAAACAAACTACATGCGATCTACAAAGCAATTCTGACAATGAAATTGTGGAAATATTTCAGTGTTATGCCACTATATTAAATTTTTCCAGCAGATGTTGTGAGAACGCACCTGGTTCACTTTACGTACAATTATCCAATTTAAATCAAGACTCAGTGCAGACTACTGGATACATAGCGTGGACTGTTTGATGCAAATCCATTCTCTGCCCATGCATTACCATGTATTGCTAGGGTACTGCAGGAATGTTAGTACTTATGAATGTAGGGAAGGGGACACACACACACACACACACGATTTCCTAGATGAGAGCCCACACTACCTTGGGCATCACACAGAAGCTATCCAATTACATCCTCACCAAGCTGTATGTATACATACTGCTAACCAGCTTGCTTTCTTCAGGAAATTTGAGGAGCAGGTACCGCTCTACCCATCATGAAGAGAAACACAATCAGGACATTAGGTAAACAGGATGGCGGTAGGCACAGAAATGAATGCAACATTCTATTCCTTTTTTTATTCAGACGCTACCAACAATTAATACTAATAACCTCTTTCGTGAACATGACAAAAACAGTGAGAACCATCCAACTATCTAATTTCTCAAAATCTGAGAAACAGATCTTCAGCACACTTTCAGAACTTTACTGCAACACAGGTGACTACATTCACTGTCAGCATATCAAGACCATACATAGCTTATAGCACAGCTATATTATGAAAGGTACATTTAACTGTTAAAACGCTCTATATCCAGTTGTACAAGTGTCAAATCTCTATTTCACATACAGCAACAATTCACAGTGATGGCCTACCTGCCAGCAGGTGTGTGGGGACTTGCGTTCCAGAATGTACTGTGTTAAAGGGGAAGGCTCAAGTTCATACTTATCAAAAGGCAGCTTGTCAATAACCATTGGTTCACAGTCAGTACAGGAGAATTTGACAGCCGGATGAGAAGTGCGTGGAGGCTGCAAAACAGTAATTTAAAAAATAACATTAATATAAAGATATGGAACTACAACACAAAAGATACATGCAAGCTATTTACAGCTTTAAGTAGTCAAGACATTTTTTTCCTTTATGCCAACTAGTTGTGGAAACCTACATAGCAACACTCTACAATTACAGTTCAGTTTACTGTGGTGTTAATAAGTTTATAAAAGCATCTGCAGGTTTCCATAACAGAAAAGGCAGTTTTCTAGACATGGGAAAATGTTTTCTTTGCTGACAAATATAGCTAAACATTTAGTAAATATTCTCATGGCTGCAAAAAGCCCAAATGGCAGAGATGAAAAATGAAAGTGGTGTTCTGCTATTTGTAATTTGATGTACTTGCTGTGAGATGGTTTTACTCATATTTCAATGTGACCATCTTCCATACCCTGTGTTGTCATGCAAGAATAGTCAACAAATGTTGTGTTTTCAGACTCACCACCTTGAAAAACTTTATGAATTTGTTCAGTTTTGATGATTTGAGAACTGATCTCTACATCCTTTTCCCTTGGAAACAAGGATCATTATGGAATAGAAATCTTGACCGATTTGATCCAAGACTTCTGGCAGCACCATCTGCTTTAACAGCAGATGCTGCATTAATTGTACCAGCTGCATTTGAGGTTTGTGATGAAACTCTTAAATAACCACTACTGTCCGTCTCAAATACCCAATATTGTCTGTAGTTTCTTTGGAATGTGAAGACAAAGAGGCTTAACTGCCTCCTAAGAGTGCTCGGAAAAGAAAAAACTAAGTCATTTGAAGAATGTCTGATTATACATTCCTTTTCCTTCTGAACCTGAGGTTTAGTTTCAGTGCATGAACACATATCTTATATCTACTGAAAACAGCTTCTCAAATCTAGTTTTGGAAGTTAATCTTAACATGCAATGCATTGCTGATGGGATATCGTATGGGCTAGATAATTCACAGCTCTATCAGCCAAAATAATACAAATGCAAACTTTTTTATTACATTTATCTAACAGATACAGTTCTGGAAGGACTGATTTTGGAAGAGAAACTGAGAAATGTATGTGCTTTATTAATGTTAAACAAATTACATTTGCCCAATGAAGCCAGCCAGATACATTCTCTGTCAGTCCTTTTTTGGTGCTGCTGTTATATACAAAGTCTGAGACTACTATCTTGAAAGGAATAATGTCAGTGGAGGAACTGTTAATGTCGACTCCAGACGCCTCATTTTCTTAATCTTATTTGGGAATGTGTGATTCCATACAGTCAATTAAAAACAATCTCAGCTAAAACAGATGCATCCTTCAAGGGTGAAAGTGAAGACACTGTGGACACAGCCTCATTTTGGAATCTATAACTGTAACGGCTACAAACAAATGCAATCTGATGGTCAAGTTGCCCAAAGTGCAGTTGTGTAACCTTACCACAAATGTACATGTTAGAGTGTATTCATCACATTTGGGTTATCTGCTTGCAGGTAGCCCTCAGTCGGCCTGATTATCAAAGTCTTGGGTCCTGTGTCGGTTGCTGTCTCATCTTCCATGACGTCAGGTAGTCAGGAGTATAAAGCATGCAGCCGACGCCATTATATCAGTTTTTCTTGCCCCAGATGTCAGGTGCCCCCATAACGGGAAGCAATTATATATACATAAGGTTACACCTCCAACAAAAAGCAAATACACCAAAAAGCTTTAAACATAGTAAGCAAGAATAGACGTTTAGCCAAAAGAAGTCAGGGGGCTGGAGGGAGGGTAACTAGGACTGCAACAGTGAATACACTCAAACATCTACATTTACGGTAAGTGTACACAACTGTGCTATGTTCTTCGTGTTTCACTGCTGCAGTCATCACATTTGGGTAGATTCCCAACGCTAAGGATGGGAGGAGGAATTTAGATAGCATTAGGACCAGCTATAAGGCCCTGCAAGACTGCAGTGGCAAAGCCAGCTCTGGATTTAGAGAAAACTGGCAGATGGTAATGCTTGGTGAAGGTATGTACTGATCTCCAGGTAGCAGCTTCTAGGATGTCCCTGGTAGGGACACCTCTAAGAGAGGCTGTCGAGGTAGATGCAGCCCTGGTTGAATGCAGTCTAATCCCCCTGTGGGGTAGGTTTTCCATGGTGCTTACAGCAGAAATGAATGCAATGGCCTATCCATTTATAAATGGTTTGCTTTGAAATGGCCTTCCCCCTGCCCCTGCAGCAAATGCAACCAGCAGTTCAGATTTCCTGAGAGGTTTAGTCCTGTCCAAATAAAATCTAAGTTGTCTATGCATATCTAAGGAGTGCAGTATTCACTCCCCTTTGTTCTGTGGATTAGGAAACAAGGTTGGCAAGTTAATGGACTGATTAAGGGCCACATTGGATACCACCTTAGGCATGAAGGAGGGATTGTTCCTGAGGGACACCCTGTCTGCATAAAAAAATGATGAAAAGCTCCACTGCCATGAGGGCCTGTAATTCAGACACTCTTCTTGAAGTGATGGCTAAAAGGAAGGCTGTTTTCCAAGAAAGGAATTTCAACTCTGCATTTGCAACAGGCTCAAAAGGAGGCAGAGTGAGTTATTTCAATACAAAGTTAAGGTCCCAGGCTGGAGTAGGGGCTCTCCTGGGTGGTCTTAAGTTTTTGGACCCTCTGAGGAATTGCTTCAGCAGTGGATGAGAGAAGAGGGGTGGTTCTGTGTTGTAATGAGCTGAAATGGCTGAGGGATGAATTTTGATGGAGGAAAGGGAAAGGCCCTTGTGAAGCATCTCAGTTAAGTACTGAAGAACCTGAGGTAAATTGGGCGTTGCTGTGCCCATCCCCCGAGCTTGGTTCCAGGAACAAAATCTTTTCCATTTTTCAGCATAGGATTTTCTAGTACTAAGCCTCCTTGCCTGCAGAATGACATCCAACACTTGCTTACTGAGGGATGATAACAGAGAGATTAGGTAAATTAGCCAGGCTGCCAGGTTCAGGGTTTGAAGCTGTGGGTGCAGAATCTAGCACTCCTGCTGGGACAGCAGGGCAGGGTCTGAGGCAGGTGCCATGGTGCCAACAGTGACACACTGCACAGAAGGGGGTACCAGTGTTGGCGTGGCCAGTCTGGTGCAATCAGTATCATCCTTGGTTTGTCCCGTTTGATCTTTAGTAGTACCTTGGAGAGGAGAGGCAGACGGGGAAAGGCATAAACAGATAGGTTTTTCCAGGTGAAGGACAGGGGCATCCACTTTCCAAACTTGTTTGTAGGAAGTCCTTGTGCAGAATGTTTCCAATTGGTAGTTCTGGGGGGAGGCAAACAGGTCAATATCTGGGCTCCCCCATTTGTTTCTCAGCATGATGAATATCTTTGGTTCCAGTTTCCACTCGTGTGGGTCCATGAAATTTCTGCTTAGGTCATCTGCCAGTGTGTTTAGCTTTCCTGGCAGGAATTGAGCCTGTAGGTACACTTGGTAGCTCAAGGCTGTGTTCCACAGATCCATGGCTAGTCTGCAGAGAGGGTATGAGTGGGTTCCCCCCTTGCTTGTTTATGTACCACATAACAGTGGTGTTGCCCGTCTTTACCATTAATTGTCCTGGAAAGATGTGGTCCTTGAAGGCTGTCAGAGCATTCTGTACAGCTAACATTTCTTTTTGATTGATGTGCAGGTGCATTCAACTTGGGTTCCATTTGCCCTGAAAGCACTTCCCTGCCAAGTGAGCACCCCCTGCATAGTATGATGCGTCTGTTAGGGTTTGGGTGGCAGGGGGTAGAGTGAATGGCTGTCCCTTGTTTTGATAACAGGCATCTGCCCACCAAAGGAACTCTATCTGTAGACAAGGAATGATAGGAATCATTGCTTCTAGATCCTGAGAATGTTGACACCAGAGGCTTTTTAGATAACATTGTAGTTTCCTCATATGCAGTCTTGCATATGGAATTAGTAGCATGCAGGAGGCCATGAACCCCAGGGCTTGCAATATTTTCCTTGCAAATAGCTGGGTCTTTGTGGCCAGTAGTTTGAAGTAGGCTGTCAAATGAATTTGTTTTTTCTGGCGTGAGAAAAGGCCATCTGGGAAGTTGTGTTCAAGCTTGCTCCCAGGAATACAATTTGTTGGCAGGGTACAAGATGTGATTTTTTTTCATTTATAGTGTACCCCAGAGAAGTTAGCAACTTCTGTACAAACGCCAGATGATTCAATAGTATGTCCTGGCTTTCTGCCTGAATTAGACAATCGTCCAGGTATGGATATATTTGGATATTTCTTTGCCTGCAAAATGTAATGACTGGAGCTAGGTATGTTGTGAACACCCTGGGCACAGTAGATAAGTCAAAGGGCAGTGCAGACAACTGATGGTGCATGTAGCCTGCTTTGAAGCATAGGTATCTTCTGCAAGACTCCCTTACTGGGATGTTCAGGTAGGCTTTCTTTAAATCCAGTGTTGTCAACCAGGCATCCTTGCCTAGCATAGGAAGCGGCTGGTGGAGAGTTAGCATCTTGAATTTTGGAATCACCAAAAATGTGTTTAGAATAGAGAGGTCCAGAATAGGATGCTAGAAGTTGTCTTTTTTGGGCACCAGAAAAAGTCTTGAGTAGAAACCTTGTTCCTTTTCCTCTTCTGGAACAGGTTGAATAGCCCTGATGCTTAAGAGAGAGAATTTGCTTTTGAGCCTCTCCCCACTGATTTGGGGGTAGGTCTGGCCAACCATTTGGGGTTGGTAAGGAGTGAAAGTGGAATCTGTATCCTTGGGAAACTATATTTAAAACCCATTTGTCCTGGGTAATGAGTTCCCAATTTTTTGCCTGCCGGGCAATCTTTCCCCCTAAAGGAATAGTCAGTTGTGCAGGGCTTGGAAGATTTAAAGTTAAGTCATTGAGATAGTTTATTATAGGGGCGGAATCTTACCACTCCCTGCTTTGGAAGTGGGAGCCCCCCACTGCTTAGCCCTGTGAGTACCTTCGGACTGAAGCCTGGGTGTTCTGCTGGTTCTGTGTTTGGACTGAGAAGTACAAAATAAAAACTCAATACGAAACAGAAGTAGAGCTAAAATTCTTTTACTGCACAATCAATCTGGTACCTCGGCAGTTTTGCCTTCAACGGACATAGTGCAAAGTTCAATTCACTTAAATACATTTAAAAAAAACCCCAACATCCAATCAAATGTATTCACATACATTCAGCCATGATTAACCCTTTGATGACTGTTAAGAAAATACAAAGTTAAATAAAAATATCAACATTTTCAAAATTTTAGTTAAATAAAAATTAACATTTTTTTTTTAACATTTAATAACTTTACAAATAATTATTTAATCAAATAAAAATAGAGTATTCAATAAAAAATCAATTCATATTGAGAATACTCGATATTCAATAGAAAATTCATTAATAGTTAATTAATAGATGCTTGACCATATTAAACTTGATACATTCTAAAAACCTTAATAAATACATTCAAGAAACCAAGCATTGCAGTGAATCCCCCCATGAAATTAATCACCAAAATCCTAGTCTTGACAGCCCTTTTAGTCTGACCTATATACCATTTAGATTTTGGAGCACCTTGGAGATGTTTGTAATGGCAATTTAGAGAGTCCTGTGGCCGAGCATTTTCTTAAGGTCCATCAGGGTAATACCTCAGGTTTATTTTATTCAGTTTTGGCCCAGCTATTATTATCCCAGGGTGGAGATGTGGTTAGAAAATTATTAAATTTGGAAAGTAAGTTCATTTTGAACTACAGGACTCTTTCGCCCAGGGGACTTAATTTGGAAGTCAATTTTGTGTTTTAAGGTGATGAATTTCATTGGGGGATTCACTGTGTTGGTTGGTTTCTTGAATGTATTTATTAAGGTTTTTTAGAATGTATCAAGTTTAATACGGTCTAGCATCTTGTATTTAGGTAAGACTGACTAAGCATCCCGTATAAATTTACTAAGATTGTTCAGCTATGATCTGAGTGCCCATTTGTGATAAATTCTGTTTAATGAACTTGAACTATTAATGAATTTTCTATTGGACATCGAGTACTCTCAATATGAACTGATTTTTTATTGAATATTCTATTTTTGTTTGATTAAATAATTATTTGTTGTCTCTTTCGGCTTTTCCTGGTTAGGGGTCGCCACAGCGGAACTCCGGTCCGCTAATGATTGGTAGTTGATTTTTACGTGCCGAGTTACCAGCCCTGACGCACAACCTTCAAAGAAGGTATGCCCATTCACGGATGTCTCCATGCAGAAGATGTTCTAGCTGAGAATCGAACCGGACAGCATCTTACTGTGAGGAGACCATGCTACCGCAGCTAAATGTTAAAAAAAATTTTGATAATTTTTATTTAACTATGTACTTTGTGAACAGTCATCAAAGGGTTAATCATGGCTGAATGCATGTGAATACATTTGATTGGATGTTGGGGTTTTTTGAAATATATTTATGTGAATTGCACTTTGCACTAAAATGTCCGTTGAAGGCAAAACTGCCAAGGTACCAGATTGATTGTGCAGTAAAATAATTTATTAGCTCTACTTCTGTTTGGTATTGCGTTTTTATTTTGTACTAGTGGATTCTTCTTCTGTATATATTATATTTGGACTGAGAAGGTCTGGAAGAGGCAGGAAAGGACCAATTTTTAGAGGGCCAATGCCTACTAAATCTGGGAGGCTCTACTTGCAGGAAATCATTAACAGTTTGCATAGATATAGCTTTTTCCTCCATCTTTTTAAGTAGTACTTCTGCTTTGTTGTCACGGTCCTGGTTCAAGGGAGCATCCAGCAATTTAGCTTTAACATGATCTGGCAAAGATTGCTCCTTATGCCAAGCATGCCTTCTAAGTACAGACCCAGTGACAGCAGCCTTGCAAGATGCCTCTAGTGAATCAAAACCACATTGCAAAGTATGTTTTCCCACTTGTTCAGCAGAATGCATTAAATCCTGTAAATTTTTATTTTCACCACAGTCAGGAATCAACATCATTTTCTGTTTAAGCAATCCAATAATATGCTGCTGATACTTTAACATATGAAAGTGGCAGTTTAAGGCCCTAATGGTCAAGGCTGCAGAAGTGTATACCTTCTTTTCCCATCTATCCAGCGCCCTGGAATCTCTATCAGAGAGGGTAGGGTTTTTAGCAGTAGTAGCCTCAATGCCCTTGGGTCCCTGTGAAATGGGCTCTGGATCCGCAGTAGGATTTTTACTAAGGAACTTATGAGAGTCAGGAACCCTGTAATATCTATCAGGTTTTCTGGGAGCAGGAGGTAAAGAGTCAGGGGCCAAGCTAGATTCCGAAAAGGCATCATCAACTATGTCCAGTACAGGGGGGATAGCTAAAGGCCTGTGTTGGGGCAGGAGTAAGAAATCCCTAAGCCTCTTTTTACAGTCAGTAATCCTGGCTTTCCCAGCAAAAATGCTCCGTAAGAGTATGCAAGGTTTCACCAAAAGAGAAATCCTGTAGAGGAGAAGCAGAGGGAATAGAGTCCTCTGCATCAGAATCCACATAGGTAGATAAGGGTAAATCCTGGTCATCAGAGGAAACAGAAATTTCAGAATCCTGATAAGAATCATCATAAGCAAATTCAGTCCTAGGTCTCTTAGAGGGGGAAGGTTGGCTTCCCCTGATTAAAGTAACAAGGTCTTCAGCCATTCTTATAATTTGTTTTTTGGGCAGAGAGGCCTGACCATGCGGTCTGGGCATCGGTTTTCTAGGCATGGATTGAGTTTTAGGCCTTGAAGAAGACGGCGTTGGTTTAATATGCAAGTCAGTAGGCCTGAATACACCCTCAGAAACTGGTGCCTGCACAGCGGCTCCAGACCCATCAAAGGCAGAGACATCCGCAGGTTCCACAGTTGAAGCATCTTGAGGCATACCGGACTCCGAATGGGTCTCAGTAGAGGCCTGCGAATCTGAAGTGGCGGGTATCAGGGGCTGCGAAAGCACCTCACTAAGTACCGGCAAACTGGCGACTAGCTTAGGAGAAGCATTGTCGGTAGCTTTGGACCTATGCAGTCTGTCTTTATTTTTGTGTTTTTTCAGAATGTCAGTAGTCAGGTGGCTTACCGAAGCCATATCTGGATAATTGAACAGAGTACCATAATATTTAGAAGCGTAAATAAACCACAGACGAATAGTTTGTTGTTTAAATAAGGCACAAAACCAACAGCGAGGTACGTCGTGGTCAGGGCTTAGGCAAGGAATGCAGTACGAATTAAAATTTTTATGAGGTATTTGCTTTCCACAAGAAGAACAATTATTGACTTTTACTGACACCGGTTTAGAGCAAGAAAAAGTTTCCCCAACGGGGTACTTAGCTTAGTTGAAGACTTCGGTTCTGAAACTCGAAAACAAAAATTTCAGGAGTTGGCCGACTGGCACTTGCGAACTGCTTCTGCTTCGGGCACCGCATGTCAAGAAAGACTGATGTAATGGCGTCTGCTGCATGCTTTATACCCCTGACTACCTGACATCATAGAAGATGAGACAGCAACCGAAGCAGGACCCAAGACTTTGTTACTCAGGCTGACTGAGGGCTACTGCAAGCAGATAACCCAAATGTGATGACTGCAACAGTGAAACATGAAGAACATCGCTAGAAGTCTAAATCTCAAAATGCACTCGCTCAAAGCACTCCTTAAAATGGAGAACATCGACATTTGTGTTGTAACAGAGACCTGGTTTAAAGCAGCATAAATTACCCCTGCACTACCAGGCTATAACTCATTCCACACCTTCCGGCCCCAGAACTTGTACCGAAGCTCCAAAGGCAGTGGTGTTTCCATATTCATAAAGGATGCACAAACCTCCAGATTGCTAGCCCAACATACTTCAGATGCAGCTAACATTGGGTAAGACAGCGATTCAGGTCATAGCCTGCTATAGGTCCCCAACCATGTCCCAAGACTCACACTCCACATTCCTAAGCACCCTGGAGAATATTAGGGTCCAACCTAACACACTCATACTGTGCGACTTCAGCTACCCCTCCATTAACTGGGAAAACTACTCGTGTACCAATACACTTGCCCAATGTTTCCTGGAATTCATTAATTCCAGTGCCGTGGACCAGCTCATTCTTAACTCCACTAGAGGTAGCAACATCCTTGACCTGGTCATTACTAACATAGGCGACCATTGCTCTACACCAATAGTCAACTCCTCCATGGTCAGATCCGACCACAAACTAATCACCTTGGAAATACACATCCCTCCCATCCCACCCCCGCAAAGGTAACCACCATGAAAAACTTCTCCAAAGCTAACTCTGGGCTCCTAAAAACAGAGGTGGCTAACTTCACAGCACCCATGCAAATGGAGAATAGTTGCATGACCGCCGAATTATACACCAATACACTGTACAAACACGTACACAAATGCATGGATCTTGCCATACCCAATAGAACCAAGACGCTCTCCACCAAAAAAAAAAAAAAAAAGGAAGCCAATCTGGTGGTCCTCTGCCATAAACAAGCTCTACAACAGAAGGAGGAAACTGATGCGGAATAAAGTCAAGTCCCAAGACTGGAAAAACTCCCTTATCAGCCTTAACAAAAAGTTGAGATCCCTCATCAAATTCTCTAAAGCTAGCTATGAAAACAGGATTGCAGCAGATAGTAAAGACAACTACTAAGAATCTCCATGGCAATACCCAGATTTGCTCTGATCTACTGCACAATGGTACCTCCTGGTATATTGGTATTGCCAATATACTGGCTGACAGATTGAGTGCCAACTTTACCCCCCCCCCCCAAAGGACCAATCACAATATCAGTAGATTACCAGGCACCCAGCATTACTGTTGCACAGATTAAAACAGCACTGTCCAAGGCCAAGAATACAGCTTCTATGGGACCTGACAATATCCCTGGCTGTGTTCTACATGAACTACAGAGTGAACTGGCACCTCACCTGTGTGCCCTGTTCAATCACAGCCTCATCTCAGGCTTTGTCCCTACCGAATGGCACACTGCTACAGTCATCCTCTCTCCACAAAGGAGGAGCAATTACAGACACTGGGGACTATCACCCCATTAGCCCGACAAGTCTGATATACAAAGCTAAGGAAAGCATCATCATGGACCTAATAAGCAAGAATACAGGGAATCTCCAAACTCTGGATCCCACACAATTTTTGGTTTTGTGAAGGGTAGATCATGCCTGCTGAACCTGGTTGACTTCTTTGAGTCAGTCACCAGAGCTGTGGGTGAAGGCAAGGTGGTTCATACAGCTTACCTTGATCTGGCCAAGGTCTTTGATACTATTCCCCACTCGGGAATCATAGAAAAACTCACTATGCTAGGCATCATCCCATATATCCCTAGGTGAGCTGCAAACTGGCTCACAGACAGAACCCACAGTATGAAAATAGGTGACTCCAAGTCGGACTGCTAACCACTCATGAGTGGAGTCCCATAGGGCTCAGTCCTGGGTCCTCTCCTGTTTGGTATCTACTTCCCTGAAGTCCAGGCCAACACAAAGGGGCTCTGGCTGACGACGTTTGCAGATGATTGCAAGTTGGGAGTTATTAACTCCCCAAGTGATGTTGACATCCTACAGAAAGGCCTCATTGAGACCGACTAGTGTCAGAACTATGGCCTTAAGCTCAATGCCAAAAAATGTGTCATCATCCCCTTTGGGAAAAACCCGGTTCCCATGAAATACCACATTGATGGTAGTCCACTGAACACAGAAGACGTTACAAGAGATCTGGGAACACAGGTTGACAGCAACCTCTCTTTTGACCACCACATTTCCACTGTGGTCAGAAAATCCTTCTATGTGGCACATCTCATTACTAAGGGTTTTGCATCCAGGAAGAAAGAGGTCATTGTCTCCCTCTACTCTTCTCTCATTAGGCCAATCAGAGTACAATGTCCCATTTGGCATGCACCTCATTAGACACCTGCAACAACTGGAGAGGCCGCAAAAGTACCTCACAAAGAGGATCCTAGGCCTTAAACACTTGTCCTATATGGATAGACTCAAAAAAGTCCAACTATTCTCTGTCTCATATCGCCTACTTAGAGGTGATCTCTGCTTGACTTACAAAGCCATGTCTGACTCAGCTCCGTTAGAAATGCTACATTTAAAGAAATCCCAATCCCTCCACACCACACACTCCAAAGACCTCTACCTCATTACCACAATCAACAGAACATGCTGGAGGGACAGGTTAATAACCCAGAGGGGCTGCCCATGCTATGGAATAGACTGCCCATACATGTCAAACAGAGCAGCTCACTGGCCCTCTTCAAGAGAGATTTGATGAGTGGATGGGAAATAGAAAATTCACCCCTGGGATCACTCCAGTGGCTCTACTCGACAGAGGCAGTGGGAACTAAGGTCGGGTTGCACAATGCCAGGGTAATCCTATGGGCTAGGCTTGTAAAGGCTCTAGGGCCATTAGCCTAGTACACACCTATGAACTTATAAAAGGAGAGTCTACGTAGGTCATATAATCATCATCCACGTCATCAAAGACTAAGGTGAAAAGCTTTTACTTCTGTTTTCCATCAGAAATATTCAACAGTACTAATAGAGGCTCACTCTTCCATTTCAAGCAAGGACTAGCATCGGTTCAGGAAGGGACCAATGCAAGTCTTTACTGCTGCACTGATTTCTTGAACTGTATTAAAACAAGTTATATATTTAACAGAAAATTAGACTTTTTGGTCTCTGTCAGGACACTGGTGGGCTGGCTGCACTGATGTCTTTTCTTTGTCACCATTCTTTGCAAGCTCAAACTCCTCCCTGCCCCACAAACCCCTACTCCCAAGAGAAGGACTCCAGATCAAGTGATGATTAGCTAGCTTATATGTCCCAAATGCAAGTAAAAACACAGTAGGCAATAGGAACTGTGAAGAGAAAACTAGGCCTCCAGATCCCTTCAGAATTGAAAATATGGAGGTGAATTAGGTGGGAGGATCATTCCACTGTCCAGATGGTACTGGATAAATCTGAAGTTCTGATAAATATAGAACTTCTGTAGTTACACTGGCCCTATCTAGACACTAGAACTGGTGGACAGAATCCCCAGCAAGCTTTCATTGGTCAAGAGTAATAAGCCTTTGAGAATGGTGGCCCCAAAGAAGGCTTCGGCTTTAGACAGAGTAAACTGTAGTGCTTAGTAAATATACATACAAGGTGAACCACATAGCAGTATATTTAATCTCTTACAGTTTTAAATTCCATAGAAAAGCAGTGGCTGTAGCCAGAGTCCTGACAGTGCAATTTTTGGCCTAGAAGCCAAGAGGTTGTCACATTAAGGGCAACAGCAACAAATGCAGTCAGACATCCACTTGGATAGGGTAAAATGCAGTTGTGTAAATAAACTTACCAGTGGTTCAAATAGATCACTACTGTAGTAGCCTAAGCTATATGGGACTTCCTACTATTGCAGTACTGTTAAGTTTTATGGGACTTCCTGTCAGGATTGAACCAGGCTGCCAGCTTCCAAAGCTTTATGGCACTTTCCATATGCCCTAGTCACTTCACTGCTAGAGGAGAGCGGGATAAAAAATCAGGTGCTAGGGCACCAAACCCGCAGAGCTTTCTTGCCTCAGAACAAGGAAACTACAGCTCTGATAACTAGGTATTTGCTTAGTGAAACAAAGAAAGCACATATATCCACACCTTGGCAAAAAAGAAAAAAGTTGAGGAAGAGGTTGGGATCAATTTTAACAGCTACTGTTAAGGTAAGTTTACTTACACCACTGTACTATGTTCAGCATTAGATCACTGTTGCAGTAGCCTAAGGTATATGACACAAACACTAGAGCTTAGAAATAACTGGAGGAGGGGAGGATAAGCAACCAAGAGCCTCTGTAAAATTGTCTTAGCGCTGGACTTAAAAGAACCTAGTTTGTAGTGTTTGGTAAAGTTGTGCTCAAATGATCAAGATACCATGCAACATTTCTCGAGTCCTATACTTTCCAAAAAGCCATTGAAATAGTCAAAACCCTGGTACAGTGGGCCCTGACTATACCCAGAAGTGCCTTGCTATGGCAAGACTAACAAAAAGCAACAGTACAGGACAACCATTTCGAAATTGCCCATTTTGACACCAAAAAGTCCTTTTTCTTAACTTCATAGGAATCAAACTGCTAATCAGCAACCCAGAAGGTTTTTGTCCTGTAAATATAGTATCAGTCACCCAGGGACTGCCACTGTATGCAAAATTCTTCTCCCTTATTTTTTAGTTCGAGAAAGAAAAACAGGGAGATGAACAGAGTGGCTCAACAAAACCATTAGACAACCTAGGCATCAAGGATGGATTTGCTCACAAATTACCCTACCTTTGAGAAAAAAAGTGGATGACTTACCATAACAGCCTTTAACTCAGAAACTCTTCTAAGTCAGAGCAGAGAGCCACACGGTTGTCCAAGACAAGAACTTCAATCAGCCTCATGAGCATGTTCAAAATGAAACAGTGCAAGACTTCCCAGAACAAAATTAGATCCCAAGAAGAAGCCACCTACCTAGTAGGCGACAGAAACATAAAACCGCTTTCAAAAACTATTTAACTTAAGGTAGGGTAGAAATGGGAAGATCTAAGGGCAAACAAGAAGAGATGGTCTAGAAAGGAATCTTGATAAAAGAGCAAGGCTAAAGGATAACAACTCACACAGCTACTACAGAACTAAGGAGCATGAGCCTCAAAAAAGGGTACTGGTTCTTGGTTTGACACCAACTAGAAAATCCTTACAACTTACCCATATATGAATTTCTAGCAGCAGGCTTCTTTGCTTCCTTTAATACCTGCTGAACATCACAGAAAAAGGTAGTACCACTATCATCCAAGCATTCACCTGAAAAAGTTGAAGGTTGGGGTGCATCAAACAACCTCTGTCCTGTGCAAGGAAATCCATTCTATGAAGAAGCTTGTGGTAACTGCCCTTTGCCAAGGTGAACCACTGCTGCCTGGGCCAAAAGGGATTCACCACAATTACCCTTGGGGAGTCGTCCTGTGTATATAGGGAAACCCTAGTTACCACAGAAAAGGGTAGAAAAGTGTGAATCAATGTGGCATGACGGGGACTACTAGCAGTGTGTCTGAAGTCCAATAAGGATTTGGAGATCTGACAGCATGCAGTAGAACCATCCTTTAACATGTATGTGGTTTTAATTTGTCTTGCTAGTTCCACTGGCCCTGGTCTTTCTCCCTCTATGACACAGCTCCCCAAGCAAAGACTGACATATCTGTGGTTACAGAGTGAGCATGGTCTGAAAGGGCAGAAAAAGGAGTCCTGGGTTCACAGACAACTGATTCACCCACTAAAATAACTCCCTTTATCACAAACTCCAACACTAGAAACTGAAAAGAAAAGGGGGTGTTAATGTTGGGTCCAAATTTATTTGATGAACAATTTTTCTTATGTGAACCCCAGATGCAGGAATTATGAGAAAAGAAGAGGCCATAGAAACTGTACTTCCGACATATTCGTAGGCAGCCTAAAGAGTTTAGTTGGGAAAACTCAAACTGCTCTATACAACATTCTACACTGTGCTGAGAAAGAGCTATTATTAGGGAAGTGTTATCTGGCAGGTGGTTTTAGGTTGTGAGCTACAGTTTCCGTAGTACAAGGTTTGATTCCTTCAGCCCTCATCTGCCTACTGTGTGACCTCGAGGTCACATGTGGAAACGGACTGCCCAGTGAGGTTCCTTCCTATTAAATGTGGAAAACGGGTCCAAAAAACACAAATATAAAATATGATCTAGGATACGAGGATACCAGAATGTTTGATGGTATACAGAGGATTCCTTGGAAAGGAATCCTACTGCCAAGCAGTAACCAGTTAAAATGATTCTTAGTTCAAGTGACTGGAGTCATATGGTGGCATAGAAGAAAGAAAAGACCTACACTTTGGGAGAGCTTTGCAGGAATACCAGTGTAGGAAGGGAACACACATGTGGGGATATACAGTCAGTCTGTTATCTTGTACAGACCTTAATTTAGAGAGTACTCCTAGTTCGACTCTCTCAACTACTGCTTACACGATTTTCTGAAAGAGGAACATGAAGTGGCAGAAACATTGCTACTATATTTAGCAAGGAGAGCTGTAAAAATGGTTAACCCACTGAATTTACCTTCCCTTTCATTAAAGCTTTTAAGTTATACCTTTTCCACAAAAAGTAATAGTTTACAGTGGATTCTTAACAGGGAACCAGGACTGCATATAAATTGAAAAAAGATGTCTGACAAGCAGATAAGAGAGCATGGCAAAGTTATTCTTACACTCCCAACATAAAAGTTAACTTTTAAGGTAAAAACTATTAGTGACAGTCACCATATAGACTAGCCCCAGCCAATAGCAATTAACCTTGAGGGGGGGGACACTTTCCCACTAAAAGTGATTTGGAAGGGAATCTCCACAGTGATTAAGGAGTGGCTGCTAGAAGAAAAAGGTGTTCTGACAAACGGTTAGCAGACCTTGATAGTCTGTAAAATACTGACAGCATCTCCCTAAACCACAATTCCTAGTCCCTAGCTACAAAACATGAGATTTTTTTTTCAAAAACTAAATACTTACAAGGAACACCCCCTCAGAAGACCATAACCCAAAATGCAGGATCCTGAAGTAAAACTTTTAGTGGCAACCACTAAAAAGACCAAATGTATCCTTAAGCCTAAACTTCTAACTAAGCATTTTTCTTCACAAAAATAAATAAAAATGATGAAGTGGTAAGTAATACCCAATAAGGTACTTATCTGCCTGGCCTTGCAGAAGCGCTAGCCGACCTATCACATGAAGCCTGCATGGCAGCAGACTCTTTGGAGGAAAGTTCTGCATTTTTTGGCACCCTAACCATTGACTTTATCCTGGTATCCTCAAGCTGTGAAATGGCTAGGGTGATGGAAGGTGCCATAAAGCTTTGGGATCTGACTGACTTGTCCAGTCCTTGGAAAGACATCCCGTACAGTTTAAACTACTGCAACAGTGATCTAATGATGGAGATCCTTAGTTACTTTTTGATCTTTTCCTGGCGACAGAAAAGGAAACAAATGACAATCTTTCCTGAAATCTTTAGGTAAAATTTAAGTTTCTGGGCACATCTAAGCAATGCAACTGTTACTCACCTTTCTTAGAATAGTATGGAAAGAATACCGGGAAAATTAATGGATTGATTCAAATTAATTTGAGTGGCCACTTTCTGCACAAATGGGTTAGTTCTAAGCCTGTCTTGATGGAAAATCAGGTAAGGAAAGTAAGGAAATTTGGAATATAGAACATGAATTTCTGAGACTTTTTGAAGAAGTAATAGCTACCGAAAGAATAGCTTTCCTGGTAAGAAATTTAATACTGATGGAATTTGCTGGCTCAAATGGAGATTTAGCCAATCTCTTATACAAAATTTAGATCTCATGGGGGAGCAAGGCAAACCAGGGGTGGTCTGAAGTAGAAAACTCCTTTTAAAATGCCATGAATGCTCATCAGTCACTAGAAAGGAATAAGAAAATCCCAGATGAAAGATTTTTATAGCTGCCAAATTAATTTTTTTATGAACAATATCCCCTTGAGGGTACTGAGGAAGGAAAGAGGGCTTCTCTGTTTTGTTTTAAAAAAACAGAACTTACTAAATTACAACTTAAGACACAAGCAAGCATACATCAATAAAAAAGAAAAAAACATCTGTTTACATAAAGTGTACATCACTTATCTTTTCTTTCTTTGTAACGAGTTGAACATTACATAAATTGCTGAATTCCTGCCTTTCCTTAAACCTCACTCCTCCTCAACATTATTCTACATGTATTGTTCCTGCAATTTCTATTTATTTAGAAGCAATTTGATCCTTGTCTTTTCTAAAGTTCCCTCTTTCATAATATTCGAAACTTGAAATACAGTTGGTTTAAAAAAGAAGTTATGTACTTACCATAATGTTCCATGGGAGTTGTTCTTCTCGCCTTCATTCTTACGATGGGTTTGGAGCCGATCCTCGGCTCCAAGTCGGCCAAATTGCAAAGCTCAAGGACTCTAACAGGTCAAGGCTGAAACCCTATCCCACAATGCACCTCTACCTTCCCCAGATCTTGTTTGTTGCCAACTAGCGTTAAACCTACCCCAGATATCAAGAAAATCATAGGGATAACTAGTGAGAGGAAACTCCTCAGGAGAACCAAAACCAACGTAGAGCCTCTCGAACTTCCAGACATTGGATTGTGGGAGGGTGGGGGGTCATAAGAATGAAGGCGAGCAGAACAACTCACATGGAACGTTATGGTAAGTACATACCTTCTTCATGTGAAGTTGTTTAATCTAGTCTTCATTTTTACTGATGGATAGTGTCCCCAGCACCATAAACTTGATTGGCTCACGGGAGCACCTGTCTAAGGACAGCAGACCCAAATGAAGCTCTGTCCCTACAGGCCTTGTCTACCTTGTAGTAAGAAATGAAGGTATGTGGCTTTGACCATGTGGCAGCTGCACAAATAGAATCAACGGTTAGTCTGGCCAAGAAGGCTATGGAAGTAGAAACAGCTCTGGTTGAATGAGCCTTGATTTTGTCATGTAAAGAAATGTCTGCCTCATGGTAAATAAAGACTATGCTACCAGAAAGGCATTTAGATAAGGTAGATTTAGATACCGGTGCACCTTTTGTGGAACCTGAGAAGGAGACAAAACTGATCAGCTCTTCTATGGTCTTTTGTCCTGTCCTAAGAGAAACTAAGTTGTCTATGGACGTCAAGTTTGTGAAGCATATATTCCAACTGATTAAAGTGATTGAAAAAGAAAACAGGTAATTCAATTGCCTGATTAAGGGTGAATTCAGAACAAATTTTGGGTAAGAACAACGGATTCGTCCCGAGGGAAACCCTATCTTTATGGAATATCAAGTATGGCTGCTTAACTGAAAGGGCTTGCAACTCTGAAATTCTGCGTGCTGATGTAATGGCCACCAAGAGAATGGTCTTCTAAGAAAGATATTTCAGCTCACAAGAAGCAGGTTCAAAGGGCGGGAGAATAATTTTGGATAGGACTAGATTCAAATTCCATAGGGCGGTATGAGATCTGATCTGTGGTTTTAAGTGCATCGTACCCTTCAAAAAGGCCTTCGCCAACCTGTTAGACATACCATTTCAGGATTCACCTATATGGAAATGAGATATAGCAGCCAGTTGTACCAGAATAGTTGCTGCTGCAGCTCCTTTGTTGGAACAGCTTGGTCAGAAACTCTAAGATATCCGAAATGGACGCTAGAAAAGGGTTAATGTTATTCTGCTGAGCCCAGATGGAAAACCTTTTCCACTTACTGAGATATAGTTTCCTGGTTGAAGACTTGTGTGAGGACAAAAGAATATGTTGAGCTTCTTCTGATAAATTTTGGAACCTGGCTATTCTGGGAATTGGAGCAGCCAAGCTGTCAGTCTGATGGACTGAAGTGAAGGGTGAAGAGCACCTGCCGAATGGGTCGAAAGACCTGGCACTGGGTCCAGGATCCATGGCTCTTTTACTAGGTGAGGCTTCAAAAAGGGGAACCAGATCTGACAAGGCCAATATGAGGCTATTAAGACAAGTGCCCTGCCCAGAAAACTGTCTTTCTGCAAAACGTTGGAAATCAGGTAAAGGAAGTGAAGGCAAAAAGGAGTCCCGGAGGCCAATCATGTATGAGCACGTCCCTCAGGAATTGTCTCGACTGAGGGATCAGGGCAAAGTAGTTGCTGCATTTGGTGTTTGTGGGAGTCACAACGAGGTCACAGCAAGGCTGGCCCCATCTGCAGAAAATCATTTCTGCTACTTCGTTCTTGAGAGACCACTTGTGAGGCAACAGAATTGCCCTGCCGAGTTTGTCCGCTACCACGTTGGATTTCCCAAGGATGTGCATTGCTATCAGAAAGTGCTGGGTGGACTCTGCCCATTTCCACAATCTTAGAGCCTCTTGACACAGGGGATCAGATCTGGTTCCGCCCTGTTTATATACCAGACTACAGACATGTCTGACTGGATTGCAATTGTGCCCAGAGGAAGAGTGTCTTGAAGGGACTGCAACGCTAAGAGAACCGCTCTCATCTCTAGGACGTTGATGTGCAAATGAGCCTCGTGAACCTGCCACGGACCTTGGGCTGTCCATCCCTGATAATGCCCCCCCCCCACCCGATCAGGGAGGCATCCGTGGTCACCGTTGCAACGGGAACCAGGAGGACAAAGGGACGTCCCATGGTCACCAACTCGGATGAATGCCACCACCGAAGATCATCCTTGCAAGAGTTGGTTATCAAAACTGGGTGTTTCATTGGTAAGCCCTGAAACGTCCACTGTGTGAACAGCAGCCACTGAAGAATGCGCATGTGAGATCTCACCACGGTATTGCAATAATAGCTGCTGCCATGGTGCCAAGCAACTTGAGAATCTGCGATGCTGGTGCTTTGCGTTTTGACAGGAGGTCCACAATCTGTTGTCGTAGCGAAAGCACTCTTTCTGAAGGAAGCTTTAAAGACATGTTGACTGTGTCTAAGTCTGCTCCTATAAACACTGTATGCCTCAATGGCAAAGCAGACTTTTCTGAATTTATCGTAATACCCAGATGGAAACATAGATCTAAAGCACTGTCCCTTGCCTGAATAAGCTGATGCCTGGTGGGTGCGGTGAGGAGCCAGTCGTCCAAATACAGAAACACCCTGACTCCTAGATGTCTCAAGTGAGCCATGACCACTGCCACACATTTGGTGAACACTCTGGGGTCTGTAGTGAAACCAAAGGGCAGGGCCCAAAACTGGAAGTGACTGGCTCCCATCCTGAAGAGCAAATGATCCCTGGATGGCCTGGCCATTTTGATATGGTAGTACGCATCCTGAAGATCTATTTAGCACATTCAATTGTCCTTCCCTAGGAACGGGAGTATGGACTGAAGCGTAACCATCTGGAACTTTGTCTTTACTACATATTTGTTGAGTCTGCTGAGGTCCAAAATTGGTCTCCAGTCCCCTGTCTTCTTTGGCACCAAAAAGAATCTTGACTAAGTTCCGGATTATTGCTGGTCTGCTGGGACTGGTTGGATGACTCTTTGTAATAGTTTTGAACCTCTACTGTTGCCACATCCCGTAGACTGGGTGGAACATCCGGGATTCCTTTGGTTGGTCTGGGTTGTGGAAGAAATAGCCTCTGGCTATGACGTTTTGTACCCATCTGTCTTCTGAAATTTTTAGCCAGGCACCTAGGTACAAAGACAAACGTCCCCCGATTGCCTCTGGAGCAGGACAGTCAGGTCTCCTTTCAGGAGCGCTGATAGGGCTTCCCAAGGAACTGATCCCTGTCGCCCTGGTTCTGTGGACCCCCTCTGCCGCATGGGTGTCATCTTCCATCACTGCCCCCTCCTCTGCCCCTGGAGGAGGCTTCACCTCGTGAATTCGGAAAGGTTCCTTGGGCTTTGTGGAACCACATTTTCCCTCCCTGTTGACCTTTAGGGTAAGGTCTAGTAGGGGTGGAAAAACGGACTCGTTCGGCAGATAGTCTTTCCGTCTTACTCACATCTGGTGAGGGTCTCTAACTTTTGGTCCAAAGAACCATCAAAAGGGGCATTCACAAATGACTTGAAAGGTTCAGCAAAGGAACATAAGCGCATCCAGGAATGTCTCTGCAGAGCAATTCCTATACCCGCTGTCCTACTCGTCCCATCAGCTGCGTAAGATACGAGGCACATGGAAGAGTTAACGATAGAATTGAGGGTAGCAAGCTGAGACGTCACTTTGTCCACCACTGAATCGGCTACTGCACCCTGAAGTATCTCCTAGCTCTTTCAGGAGACCTCTCTGAAGCCTTGTGAAATTGATTAGATAGTTCAAGGACCGAAGAGCAAAGGTCGTAGAACTGAACATGAGCGTGCTGTATCTGTCCATGATCCTAGATTCCCTATTAGGAGGATGGACAGACCTAGAGGTCTCAAACATCTCTTTCTTCATGGCTGTCGCAACCACCATGGCATCAACAGGTATAGGTTTGGATAAGAAGGACTTGTCATGAGAAGCTGAAATGCATTTGTTGGGCCTCCTAGGAACAGGCTCCATAGAATCTGGTGACTCCCATGCCCTTTGAAACAAAAGATCCATCAACTCATCGAAGGGCAGAGAAACCCAGGAAGTGGAGGGTTGAGACCCGAAAGCCTTCAGGAGCACAGATTCATCCTCGGTATGGTTAAGGGGTTGCCAGTCACCCCTTTGCTCAAGGATCTCTAGGATATCTGCAAAGGGGATATCCTCAGAGGGGGACTTTGGGGACCCTTCCGATTCCTCCAAATCAGTGTCAGACGTAATGGATTCCCAAGGGGAATCTAAATGTCTCCTCTTACATAGCCTCTTCTGAGGTACCTCCTCAGTGGGAACTTCTGGGGAGGTCTCGGAAGAACAGGGTTCCCCCAATGGGGCTTCCTGAGGCTCCGGGTCCCTATGTTTATGGTGGGTCTGCAGTGACTGAGAAGATTCCGGCACTTTCCGGGAAGAGGTGGCCATTTCAGAAGTTTTTGGCTGTCCAGAGGGACAAAACCCTCCACATGGCATCGAAGGCACCACGGCTCCGATGTGAGGAAGTACCCGGGTCCGAAGACACCGATGACTCCTCTTGCACCAAAACCGCCAGCTCCGAGCCAGAAGTAGGAGCCGAACTCATCCACGCTGAAGCTCCAAGAGGGAGAGTCGGATATCGGTTCGACTCCCCTCCCCGGAACCGATGGGAGAGGCTCCCAGATTCCGCCACTGGAGCAGAGGACAACAGGGTTGTTGGTGCCGACTGGTCCGAAGGGAGTGTCGGAACTGATGGTTCCACAAAAGACTGAACAGCCTCCTCCAGCTCTGATGTCTCGATTCGAGTCGGAGGAGGATCAGAAATTATAGGAGAGGACCTTGTCGGTTCTGAAGCTGCCCGAGTCAAAGCAGACAGAATTTTAGCTAGCGCTGGATTCTGTAACAGTCTCCGTACCACACGATCCACATCCGAATCAGAAAGTCTGGAAGCCAGAGAGGAAGCTACAGACGGAGCCGGTGAACCCAGTATTGGGGATCTCAAGGTAGGAGATACCAGTTCCAAGACTGGGGACCAGCTACTACCAACTACCTGTACAGTCAGTTCCGATGACAGTGGAGCAGATACAGGAACCTTCTTGGAGCCTTTTGGATCCAAACTCGCAGAAGAAGCCAAAGATGAAGGTTTTGGTTTTCCTGGAGCAGTATCCAAGTCTGACTGGAAAGCAGACTTAATCAAGCCACGCTCGATCTACTTCCTTTTCCATTCTGCCAAAACCCTAGCAATGAATCCGTGGCAAATAGAACAAACCTCTTGGAGATGAACCTCTCCCAAACAGTAGACACAGGTGGTGTGGCCACCTGTAATAGACATCTTTTGATTACACTTAGGGCACTTCTTAAACCCTGACTTGGCCTTCTCAGACATAGTGGATAACACAGTACAATCCCAGCAATCAAGTAGAACAATAACAACAATATTACAAGTTAGCAGCAACAAACAAAATCAGCCTAACTGGCTACAAATATAACTAAAAAAAGCCCAACTCGACTGAAGATGCAATAAAAAGGAAATGAGCCTAACCAGCTAAAGGTAAACAACTGAAAGGAGCCTAACCGGCTACAGAGAAACTGAAAAAAGCCTAACTCGGCTTAAGGGATAGGGTAAATTAAGCCAAACCGGCTAAGAGCAAGGAAACCAACAGGGCCAAATGCCCAAAAAACGATTACATAAGTTCTTAGATTATTAAAGTATTAGAAATGAAAACCCATAATGGATAGCCTAGCCTTGCTAACTCTCAGAAATCTAACAAACAGTAATTTTTAGAAAGTATCCAAGAAAAAAGAAGAAACTTCTCTCAAACAGCCTGAGCTTTAGAGAAACGCACGATCTGTTGCAGCGGCAAACTAGATCTAGGGAAGGTAGAGGTGCATTTTGGGATAGAGTTTCGGCCTCAAGCTGTTCGAGACCTCGACCTTTGCAATTTGGCCACTTGGAGCAGAGGATCGGCTCCGAACTCATCAGTAATAATGATGGCGAGATTGAACAGCTTCACATCATTGATTTCCATTTTCTAGTCATTTTTGGCAGCCAACAGAATTAAACTTAAGGTCTTAGTTGTCTAGACAATTTACATCCTGCATCCCAGCTCAAAAGAATAATTTCCTTAGACTTATATGTTAACAAATTAGCGCAAGGACAATGGTCTCAAATTAAATTTTAAAAATGTAGCATAGTTCACTTTGGTAAACAAAACAGTTTCACTTACCCTACAGGAGATGCATTCTCCCAGACACTGTTGTAAGGGATCTGGGTACATTTGTTGATAATTTCTTATTTAACCATCATGCCTCCACAGTAGTTCAGAAAGCCTTTCATCTAGCCCATCTAATATCCAAAGGTACATACACTAGATCCAAAGAAGTCTCAATTCCCCTTTACTCATATCTTATCAAATCCATTATTAAATATAACACACCTCGGATCATACAACTTGAGAAACCTTAGAGATACTTGACTAAAAATAGAAGTGGGCTCAAAAATCTTAGTTACCTGGAGAGGATGGCAGCCCTTTTTCTGTACACAGCCTCTTACAGATTCCTCTCTGCAGATCTAGGTCTAGCCTTTTGCGTGATGCATGATCCAACCCAATTT
This sequence comes from Protopterus annectens, assembly GCF_019279795.1. Lineage (NCBI taxonomy): Eukaryota > Metazoa > Chordata > Ceratodontiformes > Protopteridae > Protopterus > Protopterus annectens. The sequence goes on from NC_056739.1 coordinate 1,190,146,392, forward strand.
GATATCCTATTCCTTCTCAGAACTAATGGTATATCAAACACAGTTAAGTGAACTAAACCTTCATCAGCTTACAAATAAGAATTTAGCATGGCAGATTCATAGCCCAATGTATCCTTCACCTCTGGAACAAAATTCCACAACGTCACCAGAGTAACACTTGTCACTTTCAAGGTAAACCTACATAACTGGATAGGCAGCCTCAAATTCTCTCCCATCACGTCTTACACTCCATGAGGCTACAGAAAAATTTTAATAGGGCTTTTTGGCTAGCCTTGAAATGGTCTGCAGACTGTCTAGCGCTTGCCTATGAACTTATTAACCTTAGTTAAAACTACTTGCTCATCCAATATTTCCGACAAGAGTTCTCTGTAGAGAATTTTTAAAATCTGCCAACTCTTTACACTCCCAAAACATATGTTTCTAGTTACGTCTTTCTTCCCCATTTAAACCTCCAACATTTGCTATTTACCTGAGGAAAAATTCTTTGAAGTCTGCTTGGGGTATAAAAATACCTATGCAAACACTTCCAAACATCTTAAACCTTCCGGACTTTGTTGCATACTTGGAGCTATACACGTCCTCCCAGGCTCCCACGTACTCCCATTGTTCTCTTGTAAACTGCTTTCCCAGTCTCTTTTACCAATCATTTTTAACCTCTTCTAACTGATTCTTATAGTTATCATGCAATATTCTATATGCCCTACTAAGCCAGCAGCTTCTGTTCTGGATTCAACTAAAAACTCTACCACAGCAGGTCCCTCAGTAAGCTCTCCCCAATCCCTTTCTCTTTGTCTGTACCCTGATATCGATTCCTGATATGGAAGGCAGTCTCTAACCTGCTGTCCAAACTTCTTCTTGGCTTCATCCCACTTTCCCTCTCTGGTTATTTGATACCAATACCCTGGTTCCTTTGCCAGTTTTCTCCAGTAAATTCCAGCCCCCTCTTACCCTTCAGTACCCCTTACTTGCGGTCAGCCCTACTGGCAAAAAAATCATCTCTTCATTCTCACAATGGTTGCTTTATGAATATAATACTCTGTATGGTTATTAATCTCCTTAAAGGCCTGTATCCAAAATACTACTATTTCTTGAACCCCCCACCCACACACTTAATCATCATCCCTTTCCATTTGGAATTACAGACTTCTGGTTGTGTTATGTATGAGTTTTAACTATAGCTCTAAATATTCCTTCAAATCAGGTAATAAGCCACCTTGTTCTATTGGAAGGACCAACTTAACACTTATCTACGAGGAGAAAAGGGTAAAAGTTAAATTCCTTCAACTCTATTAAATTGTTGTCCACAACTTGACTGATAAAAATGTGCCCAACCTGGACATAAAACTAAAGGGACTAAACATTTTTTACTGCTTGGATTTTTCTATCCATATCCATAAAAACAGCTTCCAGCTACTTAATTGTTGTGTTCTTTTGTTTAGTCTCTTCCCAAATACCCTTACTGGCCACAACAAAAGACTTCTTAATCCATACTTCTAAATACTTCATTTTATTGTGTCCCCATAAATATGGGTATTCCTGAGCCAATTTGTGTGTGTACATAACTTATGGCTATAGCCTTTGCATTATCTTCATTAATTTTATATCTAAAAAAAAAAAAAAGACTTGAAACAGTCTCAAAACGTTTTACAAGACTGAGGTGTCCTTTTCTGAATTTATCAGGTACAAATACCATCAGCAAATAAAGCCAACTATTCTTGATTACCATACCAATTATACTCTTGTATTTCAGAGCCCCTTATTTTCTTTTCCAATGGCTCTAAATATAAAGCAAATTTCTTGCTTCCAATCATTTGTATATCCCCATAATTAAACACCATTATTGTACCAGATAACGGAAATACCTCCACTGTCCTACTCATAACCTTAGCTTATTATGTTGAATGCTTTCTCTACAGAGGTATTTTCATACATTCTGGTTTCTCCTGGACCATCACTGCTCTTTTAATGTTGTCAAATGTTTGCCTCCCCTTCACAAAACCACAGTATTCCCTTTCTATCAATTTTAGCAACACCTTTGTCCTTTTAGCTAGTATAGACAAACACTTTATAATCATGGTTTAAAATAAAAATGGGTCTATATAAAACTGGGCTTGATGGGTCTTTAAAAGAGTTTAGGCAATACAGCCACTCCAGCTTTCCTCCAACATATTGGTGCCTCTGCTGCTTTTAAAATACTGTTTAAACGCAATCTTTCAGACTGTTACCACTTTCTTCCCTCCTAACCTCCAAAGGAATACCCCCATCTGTTCCTGGACACTTTCCTGACGATTGATTATACACCACTGTTTTTATACCATCTCCTCCTACCTTAACTGTAAGTTGTTGAGCCTCATCTAATTCTAACCTTGGAATAATTAAGTCTTCCCCAAACAATTTCATTTCTACATTCTGCTGCTGTATACAAGTTTTCATAAAATGTTCAAAACAGGATCTGTAGTTATTTTTCTTATTAGCTCCACAGGTTTGACACAGCCCTTGTTACTTTCTATTGCCTAAGTAGATCTGCTAAAATTTTTTGTGCTCTGGAGTTATCAAAAATAGTAGCTTTAACAGCAACCTTTCTAAACTCATGTAGAGTATCTGGATACTCATTTTTTCATCAACACACTATATTTATGCCTCTCATTGTTCTGACAGATTCCCCTTATTTTATTATACTTTAACCTTTGTCAGCCCCTCTATTACTTTTACATCTACCATATTTTAAACTCCATTTTTATGTTTTTTCATACTCAGCTATAACTTCTGAAATTTCTATATTCCTTAACATGTCTCAAATAATTTCCACTATCCATTCCTTAAATGCCTCTATTTTTAACAGGTAGGGGGAAAGCACCAGTGCAATTTTTACTTCAATACCCTGCAATTTGTATCTTAGTTTTTTCTGTCCGAAATCTGAAACACTTACTGGATGCACACCAAAGCTTTCAATTCAATGCATTTGTTCCTGTGAAACAATTTCCATCTAGCCTTGCCCAGCTACTGTGCCTTGGGGAATAAAAGGTAAATTCTGTCAGACTTCCCACTATTGAATTCATGTCTTCCATACCCAATAGTTTCATACATTTCTTCTGAGAGCTAGCCTCTTAATTTTCCCTTCTAGGTTCTCCTGATAATAAAGTTTCACACCTACAAATAATATTCCCTGCTGAAAGCTGACTTATATCAAAAGTTTAAAGTAATTTCGATAACAGTAATGGCAACAGTCAGGCGATCACACAGCAGACACAAATCGTATACTATAAAAACCTTTAATCCATAAAAGATGTGGTAAGCGCTTTTGCAGGTGCTTCCTCAGAACAAACTGTACTCAAACATTTCAAACCTTTTAAATAGAGGTAAACAGCCAATCAATATGCAACAAACTTCTTAAAGAAAAAGTCATGTGAATCACCAATCACTGACGTACAAAGGTCTTAATATTAGCAAATTCACATCAAAGCGTCAACTATATTATACCTATACAAGCATAATGACCTCTCATGGTTAAAATACACAAAGTTATAAATATTAAACTACAATGCAATATAATACCATAAACCCCATTAGTCATGTACAGTCAGTAACAGCCATTTCAAGGACATTAAAACAAAGTTATCATCCGAGTTACTTGACCGATAGTCTTCTAGACTTTAAAACAGGTTTCAAAGGGGCTCTCTCATGGAGCCCTTTCCCTCTATCTGCCCTCAACCTTATAATCCACTTCAACTCTATTCTCAGCGTAATTCTTCTGCCCCCCCCCCACAGACTAGGTGAAACCATTAAACCATTTCTACTACCATGAACTGGAACTGGTGATCACTCCCATGAACAATACAATGTTTAGATAGTGCACTGTGGTGGGACTGGATCCTAATACTATAAAAACATGTTCCCTAATCCTTTCCTTTAGAGCCCTATCTGTCTTTCCTACATAAAATGATCGGCAGATGTTGCAGACCGCAAGGTATACCACATGATGTGTTACAACTAGCATGAACAGGGAACTTAAATATATGACCAGTATCAGGGTGTATAAACATCCCAGAACTATCCAAAAATGTAAAGTGTCCACACAATTGTGTGCCTAATCCTATCTAAGGTCTCCTTCATCTCTATTCTTTGGATAACATAGTAACCCTCTGGAGGTCACATTTATTCTTGAACGCAAATCAAGGTTCTGTTCCAACAATCTCTCTTACTGACTAATCAGCTGTTAATACCCTCCAGTTCTTCTTAATAATGTCACTATCAATTGTATAATACAAAAATAGAAGTTATGTCCTTACCATAACGTTCCATGTGGAGTGTTCATCTCGCCTTTGTTCTTACACATGGGTTCGGAGCCGATCCTCGGCTCAGTGTCGGCCGCTTGCAAGCTCTGCATCGAGAAGAAGCTCGAGATCACCTAATACCCACAATCCCCCTCTGCCTTTACCTCAGATCTAGTTTGCAAGCAAACCAGCAGCCATAGAGAACACACTCATACCAAAATTTACACAATCAAAGGATCATCTATATACATATATACATACATATATATATACACAAGTGTATCATATAAATACAACTACTGCAAATGCAGAAGGAGAATACTCCAGACCAGGCACCAAATTGAACGTTCTTCCTGAGGGTGGGAATGTAAGAACAAAGGTGAGATGAACACTCCACATGGAACATTATGGTAAGGACATAACTTCTATATGTGAGAGTGTTCAATCGCGCCTTTGTTCTTACACATGGGTAGCGTCCCTAGCTCCATGATCCTGAGGAACTCACGGGAGAACATTCTTGAGCACAGTGGAACCAAAGGTTGCCCTATCCCTAGAAACCCTGTCCACTTTGTAATGAGAGATAAATGTATGCGGTTTAGCCCAAGTAGCAGCCGCACAAATCGTGTCTAATGGTAAGCGAGCTGCGTGAGCCAAGGATGTAGACACTGATCTCGTAGAATGTCCTTTAGGTTTGACCGATAAGGTTTGATTAGAAGCCTCATAAACGTATGTGATACAATCAGTTAGCCATTTGGAAAGAGTTTGTTTAGTAACTGCTACACCTTTCCTGCTGTCAGCAAAGGCTACAAATAGTTGATCAGATTTCCTGTGATCTTTTGTTCTATCCAAATAAAACCTGAGTTGTCTATGGACATCCAGTTTGTGCAACATATACTCTAACTTATTATTAGAGTGATTTTTGAAAAAGGTGGGTAATTCAATGGACTGATTAATATTATTAGTAGAGCAAACTTTGGGGAGAAAGGATGGATTAGTGCGAAGGGATACTCTGTCAGAGTGGAAAATCAAATAAGGGTGTTTAATAGAAAGAGCCTGAAGCTCAGACACTCGCCTAGCGGATGTAATGGCCACCAGGAAGAGAGTCTTCCACGATAAAAACTTCAATGGGCAAACTGAGGCTGGCTCAAAAGGGGGCAACTTCAATTTAGAAAGTAAGAGGTTCAGATTCCAAGGTGATGTAGGAGTTCTAACTGGTGGTCTAATATGAAAGGATCCTTTTAAAAAAGCCTTACAAAGTCTGTGAGCCATAACAGGCGCACCACATTCTTCCACATGAAAGTTTGAAATGGCAGCCAATTGCACTCTTAAAGTGTCAGGAGAAGCTCCTTCATGGAACAATTCTGTCAAAAACTCCAAGATCTTGTTTAACGGAGCTATAACAGGGTCCAAATGATGTGAATTAGCCCAGAAGACGAAACGCTTCCATTTACTGGTGTAGGTTTTTGTAGTGGAAGCTTTATGAGAAGCCACTAATATATTCTGAACTGCCGGTGTAAGGGAATCAGACCTGGCTAGAAAGGCGGAGCAGCCAAGCTGCTAGATGGAGTGACTCGAGAGATGGGTGAGGAACTCCTGACGAGTGAGTCAGTAGATCTGGCTCTGGGTCCAGAATCCAAGGTCCCCGAATGCGGTGTTGCAATAGAAAGGGGAACCAAATTTGACGAGGCCAGAATGGGGCAATGAGGATTATCGTCCTCTGAAGGTTGTTGGCTTTCTGCAGAAACTTTGCAATCAGGGAAAAGGGAGGAAAAGCATACAGGAGACCCGGGGGCCAATCGTGCACCAGCGCGTCCCTGGGGACTTCCCCTGGAGGGGGTAATAGGGCAAAGTAGCTCCTGCATTTGGCGTTCATTGGAGATGCAAAAAGATCGCAGGAAGGCTGGCCCCACTTGCGAAATATCGTCTTCGCAATTGACTGTTTGAGGGACCACTCGTGAGGCAACAGGATTGCTCTGCTCAGCCTGTCGGCTATGACGTTGGATGACCCCGGTATGTGCGTTGCGATCAGAAAGCGACCCGTGGACTCCGCCCATTGCCAAATTCTCATGGCCTCTCTGCATAGTTGATAAGACCTGGTTCCCCCTTGCTTGTTTATGTACCAGACTACAGACATGTTGTCTGTCTGAACTGCAATAGTCCCTAGAGGAAGAAGGGGTGCAAAGTGTTGCAACGCTAAAAACACTGCCCTCAACTCCAGAACATTGAAGTGCAGATTGTACTCCAAATTGGTCCATTCACCTTGGACTGTCTGTCCCTGAAAGATGCCCCCCCACCCTATCAGGGAAGCGTCCGTGGTTATTGTCGCTGACGGCGTGGGTAGCACAAATGGTCTTCCGCTGGAAAGGTTGCAAGTCTGAAGCCACCAAGTTAGGTGTGATTTGCATGTGTTTGTAATCAGAATTTCGTGTGTCAGAGGTAGCTGTTGGAACGACCATTGTGCAAACAGTAGCCATTGTAGAACTCTCATGTGCAGTCTTCCCAATGGTATCGCAATGAGAGAAGCTGCCATGAGACCCAAGACCTTTAGAACCAGCTTTGCTGGGGATTTTTTGGACGACAGAAGGAGAGAAATGTGGCTTTGAAGTGCGACTATCCTTTCTGGAGGAAGCCTTAGAATTAAATGATGTGTATCTAATTCCGCTCCTATGAATAAGATATGCTGTGATGGCTGTAGTAAAGATTTTTCGAAATTTACGGAAATTCCGAGGTGAATACAAAGTTGTAGAGTGTAATCCCTAGCCTGTATCAGTTGACGCCGGGTGGTGGCAGACAGGAGCCAGTCGTCCAGATACGGAAACACCTGGAATCCTAGGCGTCTCAGATGAGACGCTACCACTGCCATGCATTTGGTGAAAACCCTGGGGGCTGAGGTCAGACCAAAGGGCAGGGCTCGAAACTGGTAGTGACTGGCTCCCAGCCGGAAGCGCAAATGATCCCTGGACGCCCTGGCCATTTTGATGTGGTAGTATGCGTCCTTCAGATCTATTGAGCACATCCAGTCGTCCTTCTGTAGGAATGGAAGGATCGATTGAAGCGTGACCATTCGGAACTTTTCTTTCTTGACAAAGGTGTTGAGGTTGCTTAGGTCCAGAATCGGCCTCCAGTCCCCTGTCTTCTTTGGAACTAAAAAGAACCTTGAGTAAGTTCCGAATCCTATTTGGTCCGCTGGGACTGGTTGGATGACTCTTTCTAGCAGCTTTGAAATTTCTATAGCTGCTGGGTCTCGCAGATGGGGCGGTACATCTGGGAGTTTTCTTTGGAATGGGGTGGATAGGAATGGTATTCTGTAACCTCTGGTAACAACGCTTTTACCCAGTTGTCTGTAGTAATGTTTTGCCAGGCCTGAGGGTATAAAGCTAAGCGACCCCGACTGCCTCCAGAGCAGGACAGTCGGGCCTCCTCTCAGGAGTGCTGGAAAGGTTTTCCAGGGGGTATCCCTGTCACCTTGGTTTTGGACCCCTCTGCCGCCAGGGCGGCGTCTTCCACCTCTGCCCCCTCCTCTGCCTCTAGAGGGGGCATCACCCTGTGTGCCTGGGAAAGATCCTTGGGGTTTTCGAAACCACATTTTCCCACCACATTGCCCTTTGGGGTACGGTCTGGAAGGGGTGGAAAAATGGACTCCGACAGCAGACAGAGTCTTTCCCTCCTGTTCACACCGGGTAAGGGTCTCCTTTACTTTGGGGCCAAAGAGAGTGGCACCATCAAATGGGGCGTTAATAAAGGAAGACTTGAAGGCTTCCGCAAATGAACATAAGCGCATCCAGGATTGCCTACGAAGAGCAATCGCTGAAGCTGCTGCCCTACTCGATCCTTCGGCTGCGTATGATATCAGCCTCATGGATGAGTTAACAATGGATGTAAGGGTATTTAGATGTGCTGTAACTTTCTCTGAGACCGCAGCATCTGTAGTACCCTGGAGGTATCTCCCAGCTCTTTGACTAGATCCCTCTGTAAACGTGTAAAATGGGTCAAATAGTTCAGGGATCGCACAGAAAAAGCCGCTGAACTAAAAATGCGCTTCCCGTATCTGTCCATAGTCCTAGAATCTTTGTTAGGCGGATGGACAGATGAGGAAGATTCCGACATCTCCTTTTTCGTGGCCACTGCCACCACCATGGCGTCCACTGGAACTCCCTTTGTGAGGTAAGCCTTGTCTTGGGGTGCAGTGATGTACTTATTAGGCTTCCTAGGGACTGGTTCCACCGTGTCAGGTGTCTCCCACGCCCTTCGAGCAATCAACTCCATTAACTCATCGAAGGGTGGAGTGACCCAGGAGGAGGAAGGGCGAGCACCGAATGCCTTCAGCAAGACTGACTCATCCTCAGAAGGGGGAAGGGACTGCCAATCACCTCTCTGCTTCAGGATCTCCAAGATGTCAGAAAAGGAGACATCTTCTGAAGGTGACTTTGGGGACCCTTCTGACTCATCCAAGTCAGTATCGGATGTCAAAGATTCTTGTGGAGAATCTAAGTGTCTCCTCTTACACAATCTTTTCCTAGGGACTTCTTCGGGGGGAGCATCCGAAGAAGCCTCCGAGGAAGAGGGGGCACCCTCCAGGGGTGGCTGAGACACGGTGCTCGACGCTTGGATGTGGCCGTTGGTGCAGAGGAAGATAACGGTCCTTTATGGGGAGGAGAGGCTACTTCTACTGATGTGGTTGTCTGGGTAGACAACACCTTCCTCATGAGATCGAATGCCCCCGGGTCCCGAGTCGAGGAATCTCCCGGTTCCGAAGAAATGGGAAGAATCCCCGAAACAGGCACCGAAGGCATCGAACCCGAGGACGGAGCCGAATCGATCCGCGCCGAGGCCCCGAGAGGAAGAGTCGGAACCGAAACGTCGGTTCGACTCTCGGCCCCGGAACCAAGGATGGATCGTCGGCTCCGAGACTCCGGTACCAGATCCGACGGAGTCGAGGTGAACGGAGCCGACCGAGAAAAGGACGGTTCTGGCACAGAGGGCTCCACAATCAGTAGATCAACCTCTTCCGGCTCCAAAGACTGGACAGGTCTCGAAGGAGGAAGGGATGGAGATAATGGAAGGCCTTCAAGTTTCGACACCAATTGGGTGGAAACCGAGATAAGTTTGGATAGGGCCGTATGTTCCAATAATTTCTGCACCACACGGTCCACATCGATGTCGGAGAGGGGTTTAGAAGAACGGGTCGAAGGAACCGAAGACGGAGCCGACCTCAACAGTGTTGGGGGAGGGAGCTCCATCACCGGTTCCAAGACTCGAGGCTCGGAAACTGACAACAGTTGAACACTCGGCCCCGAAGTCTGTGGAACCGGTGATCTAACTTTAGCCGAAGAGCTCGGAGCCGATGACTTGGGCTCCGAAGTCTTCGATTCCTTCGAGGACTTGGATGCCTGGTCAGAAGCATCCAGAGCCTCCTGAAAGGAAGGTTTTAACAAACCTCTATCCATTAGTTTCCTGCGCCTATCTGTCATGACCCTCCCACTGAAAGAATGACAAATAGAGCAGTCTTCTTGCAGATGGAGAGGGCCAAGACAGTAGACGCAGGAACTATGATTGTCAGTTACTGACATTTTTTGCCCACATTGGCAACGCTTAAACCCCGATTTAGCCTTTTCAGACATGTCACTATAAAAGAGAGAAAAGTCAAATCCAGTAAAATAGTCAAGTCCGGTAAAAATGTCAAATCCAGTAATGATAGTCAATCCGGTTGTCAAATCCAAGAAGGGGTGGTAAGCCCCGAAGAGAACTCTAAGTTTTAACAACTTAATGGTACCGAGATTCCCTTAACCTTACCACACACACACAAATTATCACTAAATAACTTTATATAATAAAGTACCAAGAAAAATACAAGAAAAAAATTCTTAATCTTATCTCAGGTGCTCGAGCTCGACCCAGTGATGCGAACGCTGCAGCGGCAAACTAGATCTGAGGTAAAGGCAGAGGGGGATTGTGGGTATTAGGTGATCTCGAGCTTCTTCTCGATGCAGAGCTTGCAAGCGGCCGACACGGAGCCGAGGATCGGCTCCGAACCCATGTGTAAGAACAAAGGCGAGATTGAACACTCTCACATGTATATTTACCTCCCTAGAAGACTCATACAACACTGTTATACTTGGAAAATCTCCATCTGCTGAAAAGTAAGATTTCGCTCTATCATGTCTAAGTTGATCGACGGCATGGAATCCTTTATCAAACTCATAATGACCATATCCCCACTCAAACTTATGCCTGAGATCTGACAGTTCCATATCAAACCCCTCCTGAGTGGCATTAAGTCAACAGGCTCTCATACCCTGTCCTCTGATGACATTTCTAAACACATGCTGGGGTGTATACTCCTATGTAATAAGATGTTCCTATAACAACTTTTCCTGTATACCCCAGTGTAATATCATACCATTTCCCAGTCTCTCCACATATATGTCCAAATACTCAATCCTCTTGTCCAAACTTGTCATAGAAAACCTTAGCTATTCAGTCATACTATTCAATTGTTCAACAAATGCTACTAACTCTTCTAAACTGCCTGTCCAAATTAGAAAAAGGTAGTCTACAAAATGACGATAAAATGGAACAAATCCTTTATAATTCTTCAAATTAAATACTTCTTCCCAAAGTGCCAGGAAGGTGTAGGTGTTGGCACACGAGGTGCCCATCGCTATGCCATCCTTCTGTAGGTATACACGTTTGTCAAACACATTATTCTCAATAATAACCTCCAAGAATAGACATATCAAATCAATCTGTCTGTTCCCATATGTGTTATGCCTAGACAAGTAACGTTGCACTGACTCAATCCCAGTTGTATTGGGTATAATGTTAAAAAGAGATTGAACTACTAAGGTAACAAAGCATAATGGGATATCAACAGGGAGCATACTCAAAGCTATAAAGATAAATTAAAAATTGTTCGGTATCTCTCAAGATGGACTGATTGGTATTAAGTACTGGATGTAGGAACTTTTCCACATATAATGAAAAGGGCTCAGTGAACCAAGCTCCTTCCAGAGACTATAGGTCTCATGGGAGGTCTCAGGCCATTCTCTTGGATCTTAGTTAATCCATGTATAACTGGGATAAGAGGGTATTCAACCTTCAAGAACTTATAAAGTTCATGGGTAATTAACCCACTCTTCAACAAATCATCCAACATTTCATTGGCCCTTCCCTGTAATGTAGAAACACAACCAATATCTATATTCACATAATATTGTACATCACTGAACATGGCAGTCATTGATAAATTATACTTTTCCCTATCCATAACAAGTGCAAGCTTTATGGGAAGATAATGGAATGGACGGGGAAGGAGAACCTGGGCCATCAATCAAGAGAACTGGAGAAATCATGCGGTCAGTTTGAGGCCTAGATAAGTCATGCCTGTAAGGTGAGACAAGAGGTCTGCAGATGGATCCAGAATCCAGAGTGGATACAGAAGATGAAGCCAAAGGAAGGGAAACCAGATCTGACAAGGCCAGTAACAGGCAATGAGGATAACTGTGCTCTTCAATAGAGATGCTTAATGGAGAAATCTGGGAATGAGGGGTAATGGGAGATCAGCATAAAGGAGACCGGGCGGGCCAAGCGTGAAGTAGAGCATCCCTTGGTGACTCACCCACTGGGGGGGAAATCAGGACAAAGAACCTGTTGCACTTGTAGGGAGGAGAAATGAAAAGGTTGCAGCATGGTTGGCCCTAGAGATGGAAAATCACCTCTGCTACAATGAGAGACCACTTATAAGGCATCAGAATGGACCTGCTTAACTTGTCTTCAATCGCGCTCAATTTCCCCAGGTTGTGCATTGCTATCAGAAAGCGATTGGAAGATATCGCCCACTACCATACTCTCAAAGATTTTTGACAAAGAGGGTAAAGATCTGGTTCCCCTTGTTTGTTGCTGTACCAGACCACTGACATATTGTTGGTTTGAAACAAAATAGTCCCAGTTGGGAGTGTGTCAGCTCTCATCGCCAAAACTTGATATGCATTTTGGCCTTGGACAGTCATTCCCAAGAAGTGCCCCCTCCATCCGAGCTGGAAGGCATCCGTGGTCACTGTGACCTTGGGTTGAGAGAGAACAAAGGAATGGCCATCATGTATTTGACTGGACTGGATTCACCAGAGAGGGTAATTCTTGCAAGCTTGAGTTATTTTGACTGACTTAGATAATGGGTACTGTAGAATAGACCAATGAGTTGCGATAGACCACTGAAAGCTTCTCATATGGAAAATGGCCAGCAGTACAAGAGTGATTGCCGCTGCCATGGATCCCAAGGTTCGGAGTATCAGATGAGATGGGATGGAAGAATTCCGAACAATCTTTCTGACTTGGAATTGAATAGTTTGTATCCAAGAAAGAGGAAGAGAAGCAATTTGGGTGACTGTATTGAAATTAGCATTAATGAATACCAAAGTCTGAGTTGGAGTGAGCTCAGATTTGTTGCAACTGACAGATATTCCCACACGGGAGTACAGCTGGAGTAAATATCTCCTTGCTTGAATCAGTTGATGCCTAGTTGAAGCAGTTAGGAGCCAGACATCCAGATTTCAAAACACTCAGGATCCCGGCAGTCTCACGTGAGCTGCTACAAATGCCATGCACTTGGTGAACACACCGGGGGCTGTATTGAGACCAATGGGCAGTGCTCTGAACTGGTAATGAATGGCTCCCAGACAAAAGCAAAGATATCTTCTGAATCACCTATTTATTTTGATATGATAATATGCATCTTGAAGATCTACTGAGCATTCAGTCGTCCTTGCGCAGAAATGGCAGAACGGACTGAACCATGACCATCCAGATCTTTGTGTACTGAACCAATTGGTTTAGTTTGCTGATGTCCAAAACTGGTGTCAAGTTCACTGTCTTTTTTGGCACTAAAGAATCTTGAGCAAGTCCTGGCTTCTCTCTGGTCTGGGGGGACTTCTTGGATGCCTCTTTTTTCAAGCAGCTTTGTTATCTCTAGAGAAGCTGCTTCCCTTTCGCTAGGTGGAACAGTGGGGATTTTCGTCAGAACTAATGACAGGGATTGGGAAAATTGTATGATATAACCTCTGGATATTATCCTCTGCACCCATGAATCTTTTGTGATATCTAGCCAGGCTGTCTGGTGCAGGGATAGATTACCCCTGACTGCTACCACAGATGGACAGTCGGGCCTCAGTTCAGGAGCGCTGATAGGACCAGACTGAGAAAAAATCTCTAAATCTCTGATTATGCGGGACCACCTCTGCAGCTGGGTGGCATCTTCCATTTGAATTGTCCCCTCTGCCCCTGAGGGAGCTCTTTCCACGTGTACCTTGAAAAGGACCCTGGGATTTCTTGAACCACTTCTTTCTACCACCATACTGGTTCCTGGAAAAGGACTGTTGAGAAGTAGAAACGTGTACACCACAGCAGACAGGATCTTCTCCTTTTGTTCACACCTACAGTGCGTGTCTTTCCCTCTGAGGCAAACAACGAGGTTCCAAAGGGTGCATTGACAAAAGATTTGAAGGGTTCTGAAAAATCACACACACACATCCAGGCATGTCTCCTAATGGAAATGCCTGAAACCACAGCCCATGAGATACCTTCTGCAGCATGTGAGATCAGCCTTATGGGCAAACCGGAAATAATTTGAAGGGTAGCCAACTGCAAGGAAATGGTTTTCCCTTCCTTGGACGATAAGGACCCAGAGAGAGATATGGTAAGCACCTTTATAAAAACTCTCTGAAGTCTAGTGAAATGTGCCAAATAATTCAGTGACCTCAGAGCAAAGGTCTCTGAAGCATAGACATGCTTCCCAAATCTGCCCAGCATCCTAGATTCCCTGTCAGGGGGATGAACAGAATAACTCTGTTCTGCCAGTTCCTTCCTCGTGGCCACCACAATCATGGCATCGACACGGACTCCTTTACTTCAGTGTATATGGTCTTTTGGGCGTGCAAGGATTTTGTCTGGTCTCTTGGGTTTAGGCTCAGTGGTGTCTGGTTCCTTCCACACCCACTGGGGGACCAAATCTATAAGTTCATAGGCAGGCGGAGTCGTCCAGGAGGTGGATGGGCCAGATGCGAAAGCCTCCAAAAACACTGATTCCTCTTGGGAAGGGTTATCGAGGTACCAACCACCCAATTGTTTTAGGAGTGCCAAGATGTCTCCAAAGCAGACATATTGTGATAAATTGGGGACCCTTTCCCTTCATCTTAATCAGTGTCTTGAGTGACAGACATCTGGAGAGTCTAAGTGCCTCCTCTTCACATGCTTGTCTAAGGGACCTCCTTGGTGGGTTGCTTCAGGGATGCATCAGAAAGACAATATCTTAATGGGTAGACTGGAGACTGGCTCGGGCTGGTTGTCTAGGTAGAATGGATGAATGAGGCTCTGGATGCAAAAAGTACAGTTTTGTACCTACCATAAATGTAGATGTTAGAGTGTAAACACTGCTGCAGTCATTACACTTAGTTATCCTGCCGTCAGGCAGTCCCGCAGTCAGCTGGAGTTCCAAAGTCTTGGTCCGGCGTCAGTTGCTGTTGCTTCCTTCCTGACGTTAGTGCGACAGGGGTATACAAGATGCAGCCGACGCCATTTTCTTCATTTTTTCTTGCCCCAGATGTCAGGTGCCCCCAAATAGGTAGGCAATTCAAATTGCTAGTAAAAACACAAAATAAAAGCAAACAACCATTTTTAATTACCAGCAAATACTCCCCATAGGTAATAAAGGGTAGATGCCCTAGGTAAGTTTCAGAAAGTAAGAGGGGAAGGAGGGAGGGTAACCTGGACTGCAGCAGTGTTTACACACGAACATCTACATTTATGGTAGGTACAAAACTGTACTATGTTCGTGTTACACTGCTGCAGTCATTACAGTTGGGTGGAATCCCAAAGCTGAGGTAGGGAGGCTGGATCTATAAGGAATTAGGGGTGGCTATAAGCCCTGCAGTACAGCAGTGGCAAAGCCAGCTCTGGATTTGGAGTATAAAGGCAAATGGTAATGTTTGGTGAAGGTATGCACAGAACTCCATGTTGCTGCTTCCAAAATATCCTTGGTAGGTACTCCTCTGAGGTAGGCAGTTGAAGTGGCTGTTGCCCTGGTGGAGTGAGATCTAATGCTGCTAGGTACAGGTTTCCCATGGTGGGTGTAGCAAAAACGTATACAGTGCCCTATCCATTTTGAGATAGTTTGCTTTGAAATGGCTTTTCCCTGTGCTCCTGCAGCGTATGCTACCAATAATTGCTCAGATTTTCGGAAAGCTTTGGTTTTGTCCAAGTAGAAGCGTAACTGTCTGTGAATGTCCAAAGAATGTAGTAGTCTCTCCCCTTTGTTCTGTGGTTTTGGATAAAAAGTTGGCAAGTGAATAGTTTGGTTTAGAGCCACACTTGCTAACACCTTTGGCATAAATGTAGGGTTAGTTCTTAAAGACACCCTGTCCTGGTGGAAGATGAGGAAAGGTTCCACTGCCATTAGTGCCTGTAATTCTGATACTCTTCGTGCTGATGTTAATGCCAGTAGCAGAGCAGTTTTCCAAGAGATGTATTTTAATTCTGCTGTGTTAGCTGGCTCAAAAGGAGGTAAAGTAAATTTTTCCAAAAAGTTGAGGTCCCAAGTTGGTGTAGGCGCTCTACGGGGCGGTCTTATGTTTTTAGCCCCTCTCAGGTATTGTCTGAGCAAAGGATGAGAGAAAATTGGTGGATCCGTGTTGAAATGAGCAGAGATAGCCGAGGCGTGGATCTTGGATGAAAAAGAGAGGCCCTTGTCCAGCATCTCAGTTAAGTATTGTAGTATCTGAGGAATATTTGGGACAACAGGGTCAAGGTTGTGCGCTTGGTTCCAGGCACATAATCTCTTCCATTTATTTGAGTACGCTTTCCTAGTGCTAGGCCTTCTGGCCTCCAGAATGACATCCATAACAGCTTTGGAGAGAGGCATTGTTTACTTGACTAAGGAATTTTCCATGCAGCTAGATTTAAGGTCTTTAGCTGGCTGTGAAGTATCTGATTGTTGTGTTGCGTCAGCAATTGTGGGATTTGAGGCAAAATCCAGGATGGTTCTTGTGTTAAGTTCTTTAAGATTGGGTACCAGTGCTGGTGTGGCCAGTCTGATGCAATCAGGATCATTTTTGGCTCTTCCTGCCTGGATTTTATAAGTACCTTTGGAAGGAGAGGTAAAGGAGGGAAAGTGTATACTTGTAGTTTTTTCCAGCTGAATGAGAGGGCATCCACTTTCCATGCTTGTGGATGGTAGCTCCTTGCGCAGAATTTCTGTAATTGGCAGTTCTTTGGGGAAGCAAACAGATCTATGTCCGGGCTCCACCATTTTTGTGTTATTCTGAATATTCGTGGGTTCAGTTCCCATTCATGTGGGTCCATAATGTTTCTGCTTAGGTTGTCTGCCAGTGTGTTTTTCTCTCCTGGCAGGTATTGTGTTTGCAGATGAACTTGGTAGTTGAGAGCTGTGTTCCACAAGGTCATGGCTTGTCTGCAGAGGGGGTAGGAGTGTGTGCCTCCTTGCTTGTTTATGTACCACATAACTGTGGTGTTGTCTCTGTCTTTAGTAGTAATTGTCCTGGATGCAATAGGTCCTTGAAAGCTACAACAGCATTTTGTACAGCTAGCATCTCTTTTTGATTGATGTGGAGATGTCTTTGCTCTATGGGCCACTCGGCCTGGATACATTTTCCTGTCATGTGTGCTCCCCAGGCATAATCCGATGCATCTGTTGTCAGTGTCTGCCTGGCTGTGGTCTGAGTGAAAGGCTGTCCCTTGTTGAGGTGACAAACTTGTGCCCACCATCGAAACTCCTGTTGTAGGCAGGGAATTAGTGGTATAACTGTTTCCAAACTTTGACAGTGTTGAGATCATACGCTCTTTCTTGCAGGGAGTTGGGTCTTTGTTGCCATTATTTGAAAATATTGTGTCAGTTGTCCCTGCTTGTCTGGCGTGAGATAAGCCATCTGGGCCGTTGTGTTCATACTGGCACCCAGGAATATTATCTGTTTTTGTTTACTATGTACCCCAGGCAACTTAACTTTTTTACGTACGCCAGATGCTTTAGTAGAATGTCCTTGCTCTCTGCTTGAATCAGGCAATCACCCAGGTATGGATAAATTTGAATTCCTTTTTGCCTGCAAAATGCAATTACTGATGCCAGGCACTTTGTGAAGACCCTGGGTGCAGTAGATAAGCCAAAGGGCAGTGCAGAGAATTGATAGTGCATTGAACCAGCTAGAAATCTGAGGTATCTTTTGCAGTTTTTTCTGATAGGGCATGCAAGTATGCCACGAGCCAAGCTTTCTTGCCCAGCATGGGAAGAAGCTGCTGTAGTGTCAACATCTTGAATTTCGGAACATCCAGGTAAGTGTTTAGTGTAGAAAGGTCCAGAATGGGTCTCCAGGCTTTGTCCTTTCTGGGAACCAGAAAGAGTCTTGAGTAAAATCCTTGTCCTTGTTCCTGTGGTGGTACCTTCTGAATAGCCCTCATGTCCATGAGTGCTGTAATTTGTTTCTGAGCCTCTGCCCATTGATTTGGTGGCAGATTTGGCATTCCTTTTAGCCTTGGCAGGGTATGAAAATGGAACCTGTAACCTTGAGATACAATGTTGAGAACCCATTTGTCTTTGGTGATGCAATGCCAGTTGTGATAGAAAAGTGCCAGTTTTCCTCCTAAGGGGGCTGCCAAGAGAGAGCTGTTTGGCAGCTGCAGTGTAAAGTCATTGAGACTGTTTTTTATAAGGCTGAGGCCCATCTTCCCCTTCTTTCTGGCCTGGTGCAGCCCCATTGTCGAGGTCTGTAAGGGCCTTGTGTCTGACCTCTACCTCTTGGACGTCTGTATCTGCCCCTTTGAGGTCTATCGGTGACTGGAAAGGACCAAATCTTTGTTGGTCAATTTCTGCTAAAACGAGGAGGCTGAACATGTAAGAAATCTTTCACCGTCTGCATAGATTTTGCCTTATCCTCCATCTTCTTTAATACCTCCTCTGCCTCAACTCCAAACAGCACATCCCGCTGCAAAGGTGCATCAAATAGTTTGACCTTAACATGATCTGGTAACGTATGTTCTTTTAACCAAACATGCCTTCTAATGACAGAGCCTGTAATTGCAGCTCTACAGGAGGCCTCAAAGGAATCAAACCCATATTGCAAAGTATGTTTTCCCACTTGTTCAGTTGCATGCAATAAATCCTGCATTTCTTTTAAGTTAGGAGGATCTAAATCTGGAAGCATTTTTTGTTTCAACTGAGACATTAAAAATTGCTGATATTTTAACATGTGAAACTGGCAATTCAAAGCTCTCATTGCTAAAGTTACAGACGTATATACCTTCTTTCCCCATCTGTCTAATGCTCTGGAATCTCTGTCAGAGGGAACTGGGTTTTTTGCTGATGAGGCCTTAATCCCTTTGGGTCCCTGAGAAATAGTTTCAGGGTCCGCTACAGGGCTTTTGTACAGAAATTTGTGCGAGTCAGGGACTATCTAATATCTATCGGGTTTAACTGGGGCTGGGGGAAAGGAATCAGCGTTCAAACAGTGTACACATCATCCACAATGTCTAAAACTGGCGGGATAGCAAGGGGTCTGTGTTGAGGCAATAAAAGGAAGTCGCTGAGCCTTTTCTTGGATTCTGAGTAATCCTGGCCTTCCCAATGGAAATGCTCCCTCATGGTATGTAAGGTCTCACCAAAGGAGTAGTCCTCAGGTGGAGAGACTGATGGAATTGATTCCTCAGCATCAGAATCCTCATAATGGGGTAAAAAATATCCTAGGTCCGAGGAAGAGTCTGAGGAAATGGACACCTGATCAGAAGATTCATAGTCTGCATCCTGTCTGGGCCTTTTATCTGGAGGGGGATGGGATCCCCTCATCAGGGTGATTAGGTCCTCGGCCATTATAAGCATTTGTTTCTTAGGCATGGAAGCCTGTCCTGGAGAGAGCTGTGTCTGTTTCTTTGCTTTTAAGGGGGGCTTAGACTTAGCAGAGGGTTTAATGGTTAACTGGGTAGGTCTGAAAAACCCTCTGTAACTGTGGATTGCTCAGCTACTTCGGTTCTCTCCGTAGGTTTAGGATCGGTAAGCTGAAGACCTTGCGTGTCCGAAGGCCCAGCCAGCTCCACGTGGGAGTCGGAGGCAGTCTGTGGTTCTGTGGAAGCGGTCGTCAGGGGCTGCGTTGGCGCCTTGCTGAAAACCGGAGAACCGGCGACCGGCCTAGAAGAGGCCTCGTAGTCAGTTTTGGGCCTAGGATGCCTGTCCTTGTCCTTGCGCTTTTTATGCATTGTGGTCGTCGGAATTTCCGACATGGTGTAATTGAATTTTCTACCAAAATAATGTCGGGCAAAATCAAACCGACGTTTAATAGTGCGCTTGTTAAACCTAGCACAAAACCGACAACCAGTGACGTCGTGGTCAGGGCCTAGGCATAGAATACAATATGAGTGGAAATTCTTATGAGGTATTTGCTTTCCACAAGAAATACAATTAACTTTTACTGACATCGGTCTCAGGCAAGAAAAAGTTTCCCCAACGGGGTCCTTAGCTTTTTTAGAAGACTTTGGTTCTGGAATCGGAATGAAAATCTCAGGAGTTGGCCGACCCGGCACTTGCGAACTACTACTGTTTCGGGCACTGCTTCTCTAAATCCAGGTCAGACTTTGCCACTGCAATCTTGCAGGGCCTTATAGCTGCTCCTAATGCTGTTTAGTTCCATCCTCCCATCCATAGCTTTGGGATTCTACCCAAATGTAATGACTGCAACAATGAAACACGAAGAACATAGTTCATTTGTGTACACTTACCATGAATGTAGATGTTCGATTGTATTCACTGTTGCAGTCCGGGTTACCCACCCGCCAGCCCCCTTTCTATACCTTTTCTTTCCTTCACTATACTCAAAAGCCTTTGTGGTGTATTTGCTTTTAGTTGAAGGTAAAAACTGATTAAAATGGCGTTGGCTGCATCTTATATACCCCTGTTGTACTGATGTCAGGGAAGAAGCGACAGCAACTGACGACAGACCAAGACTTTGGAACTCTGGCCGACTGCGGTACAGCCTGATGGCAGGATAACCCAAATGTAATGACTGCAGCAGTGTAACACGATGAACATCTGAATGAGACAAGAAGTCTCATCTCTCGGCAAAGAGAAAGTACAGTTGTGTACACTTACCATAAATGTAGATGTTCAAGTGTATTCACTGTTGCAGTCATCACATTTGGGTAAACTGCTGGCAAGTTGCCCTCAATCGGCCTGAAAAACAAAGTCTTGGGTCCTGCGTCGGTTGCTGTCTCCTCTTCCATGATGTCAGGTAGTCAGGGGTATAAAACATGCAGCCAACGCCATTTTAATCAGTTTTTCTTGCCCCAGATGTCAGGTGCCCCCCCAAATGGGGAGCAAAAATATATATATATAAACTGTAAATATATAAATGCACCTTAGAAACATAAAATTTACCTTCAACTAAAAGCAAATACACCACAAAGGCTTTTGAGTATAGTGAAGGAAAGAAAAGGTATAGAAAGGGGGCTGGTGGGTGGGTAACCCGGACTGCAACAGTGAATACAATCGAACATCTACATTCATGGTAAGTGTACACAAATTAACTATGTTCTTCGTGTTTCACTGTTGCAGTCATTACATTTGGGTAGAATCCCAAAGCTATGGATGGGAGGATGGAACTAAACAGCATTAGGAGCAGCTATAAGGCCCTGCAAGATTGCAGTGGCAAAGTCTGCCCTGGATTTAGAGAAGAGAGGTAAATGATGATGCTTTGTGAACGTATGACCTGAGCTCCAAGTAACAGCTTCTAGTATGTCTCTGGTAGGGACCCCTCTGAGAAAAGCTGCTGAAGTAGAGGCAGCCCTGGTGGAATGGGATCGGATCCCTTTGGGCACCAGTTTACCATGGTGCAAGTAGCAGAAACAAATGCAATGGCTTATGCATTTAGAAATAGTCTGTTTTGATATAGCCTTCCCCTCTGATCCTGCAGCAAATGCTACCAGTAGTTGCTCAGACTTTCTTAGAGATTTTGTCCTGTTAAAGTAGAATCTTAGTTGTCTGTGTACATCCAATGAATGCAGAATCCGCTGCCACTTGTTCTGTGGATTTGGGAAGAAAGTTGGCAGGTGAATGGTCTGGTTCAGAGCCACACTGAATATCACCTTGGGCATAAAAGAAGGATTGGTCCTAAGAGCCACCATGTCTGGGTAAAAAATAATGAAAGGCTCCATTGCCATGAGAGCCTATAGTTCTGAAACACTTCTAGCTGAAGTGACTGCCAAAAGTAAAGCTGTCTTCCAAGAAAGAAATTTTATATCCGCAGTAGCTGCTGGTTCAAAAGGAGGCAGGGTGAGTTTTTCCAGCACGAAATTGAGGTCCCATGCAGAAGTTGGCACTCTCCTGGGAGGCCTTAAATTTTTGTCCATGTTGAGATACTGTTTTAGCAATGGATGAGAAAAGAGGGGAGGCTCTGTGTTGTAATGAGCCAAAATGGCAGAGGCATGGATTTTTATTGAAGAAAAAGATAGGCCCTTGTCAAGCATCTCAGTTAAGTATTGTAAAATCTGAGGAATATTGGGCTTTGCTGAGTCTATTCCTTGTGCTTGGTTCCAAGCACAGAATCTCTTTCATTTAATAGTATAAGATATTCTAGTACTAGGCCTTCTGGCTTCCAAAATGACATCCATCACAGGTTTACTGAGAGATGTGGTTTGAATTATTAGTTGATTAGCTATGCTGCAAGATTAAGAGTTTGGAGCCGAGTGTGCAGAATTTGATAGCTCTGCTGAAACAATAGATGAGGTGTTTGAGGCAAGTACCACGGAGGAAGGTGTGACATATTTCTTAGAAGCGGGTACCAGTGCTGGCAAGGCCAGTCCGGAGCAATTAAAATCATTTTTGGTTTTTCCTGTCTGACTTTTAGTAATACCTTGGAGAGTAGAGGCAGAGGGAGAAAGGCATAGACTGATACGTTTTTCCAGCTGAAGGATAGAGCATCCACTTCCCATGCATTTTTGTGAGGAGTTCTTGTGCAGAATTTGTCCAACTGATAATTTTGGGGAGAGGCAAATAGATCTATGTCTGGACTTTCCCATTTCTGTGTTAACATGCTGAAGATTTGTGGATCCAGTTTCCATTTGTTCAGGTCCATAAGATTTCTGCTTAGGTCGTCTGCCAGAGTATTTTGCTCTCCTGGCAAGAACTGAGCTTGAAGATGTATTTGGTAAGTCAAGGCTGTGTTCCACAAGGCCATGGGCTAGTCTGCAAAGGGGGTATCCCCCCCTCCTTATTTAAGTACCTCATAACTGTGGTGTTGTCCGTCTTTACCAGTAGTTGTCCTAGATGAAGTAAATCCTCGAAGGCTGTCAGAGCATTCTGAACAGCTAGCATTTCTTTCTGGTTGATAAGTAGATGCATTTAGTTTGGGCTCCATTTGCCCTGAATGCATCTCCCTGCCAGGTGGGCCCCCCAAGCATAGTCTGATGCGTCTGTAATTAGGGTTTGGATGGCAGGGGACAGAGTGAATGACAGTCCCTTATTTTAGTGACATGTCTCTGCCCACCAAAGAAACTCCTGTTGTAGGCAGGGAATGAGAGGAATCATTGTTTCCAGGCTGTGACAATGTTGACTCCATAAGCTTTTTAGGTACCATTGAAGTTTCCTCATATGCAGTCTCACATATGGAATTAGTAGAATGCAGGATGCCAAGAACCCCAAAGCCTGCAGAATTTGTCTTGCAGATAACTGGGTTTTTGTTGCCATTTGTTTGAAGTATGTTGTCAATTCAATTAGTTTGTCTGGCGTGAGGTAAGCCATCTGGGCAGTTGTTTTCAAGCTTGCACCCAGGAATGTAATTTGAGAGGGTACCAGTTGTGATTTCTTTTCATTTATGGTGTACCCTAGACATGCTAGAAGCCTTTTTACAAACGCCAGATGTTGAAGAAGAGTGTCCTTGTCCTCTGCCTGAATGAGACAATCGTTCAGATAAGGATACATTTGAATGTTTCTTTGTCTGCAGAATGCAATTACTGGTGCCAGGCACTTTGTAAAGACCCTGGGCGCAGTAGATAAGCCAAAGGGCAGTGCAGAGAATTTGTAATGCAAAAAAACCTGCTTTGAAGTGGAGGTATCCTCTGCAAGATTCCCTTATTGGGATATGCAGGTATGCCTCTTTTAAGTCTAGAGTTACCAACCAGCATTCATGCCTAGCATAGGCAGTAGCTGTTGTAAAGTCAGCATTTTGAATTTTGGAATGTCCAGGAACGTGTTCAGAATCGATAAGTCCAATATTACTGGACAATATTACCAATAGTACTGGACGCCAAGATTTGTCATTTCTGGGTACCAGGAAAAGTCTTGAATAAAATCCTTGTCCTTTTTCCTTTTCTGGTACCGGTTGAATAGCCCCCACATCCATGAGGGACATGACTCGTTTCTGGGCCTCTGCCACTGGTTTTGTGGCAGATCTGGCCATCCGTTTGGAATTGGCAAAGTATGGAAATGAAATCTGTACCCCTGGGATACTATGTTTAATACCCACTTGTCCTGGGTAATTAACTGCCAATTTTGAGCATGAAGGGCTAGTATTCCCACCGAGGGGGCTGCCAAAAGATAAGTGCTTGGAGATGGTAGAGGAAAGTCACAGACTGCTTACTGTAGGGTTGTGCTTTGTTACCTCCAGATTTGGAGGTGGAGGCACACCATTGCTTTGATCTGCAAGATCCCTGTGATGGATATCTGGATCCTTTTGAGCGCCTGGGTTTGCCCTGAGTTGCTCTGTTGGGCACAGGAAAGGACCAATTCTTAGTACGCCAGTGCCTACTGAACCTGGGTGGCTGCACTTGCAAAAAAATCATTTACAGTTTGCATAGATTTAGCTTTGTCTTCTATTTTCTTTAAAACCTCTTCTGCCTTATTACCAAACAGACTTTCATACTGTAAAGGGGCATCCAACAATTTAGCTTTAACATGATCAGGCAGATTTTGCTCCTTGAGCCAGGCATGCCTTCTTATCACAGATCCAGTTACGACAGCCCTGCAAGAGGCCTCCAAGGAATCAAAACCACATTGCAAAGTATGCTTTCCAACCTGTTCTGCTAAATGCAATAAATCCTGTAACTCTATTTTCCACACAATCAGAAATAAACATAATTTTCTGTTTCAGTAAGCCCATAACATGCTGTTGATATTTAAGCATATGAAACTGGCAGTTTAAAGCCCCAATTGACAAGGTTGCAGACGTATAAACCTTCTTACTCCATCTATCCAGTGCCCTGGATTCTCTATCAGAAGGGGTAGGATGTTTGGCTGAAGAAGCCCCAACACCCTTGGGACCCTGAGAAAGTGTCTCAGGATCAGCAGGAGGATTTTTGAAAATAAATTTTTGGGAGTCAGGAACCCTGTAATATCTGTCTGGCTTACTAGGAGCCGGAGGCAGGGAATCAGGAGCCATTCTTGATTCCGAGAACACATCATCAATGTCTAATACAGGACCTATTGCCAAAGGCCTATGCTGAGGTAGAAGGAAATCCCTAAGACTCTTTTTTGATTCAGAGAAGTCCTGACTCTCCCAGTGAAAATGTTCCCTTAAAGTATGCAAAGTCTCTCCAAAAGAGTATACCTCAGGAGGAGATGCAGAGAGGATGGATTCCTCTGCATCAGAATCCTCATAGGGTGGAATAGAAAATTCCTGATCAGAAGGGAATCAGAAGAAATGGAAACTTGATCTGAAGATTCATAATCAGTGCCTTGCCTAGGCCTCGTAGCGGGGGTGGGGTGGGGGGGGGGACCCCCTGATCAAGGTAATTAAATCCTCAGCCATTTTGATCATTTGCTTTTTAGGCATAGGGGCCTGAACACGTGGCTCAAGTTTCTGTTGATGGCGTCGGTTTAATATAAAAATGTTGAGGCCTGAAAACAGCCTCAGAAGCCGGTGCCTGCTCAGCAGCTCCAGACCCATCCAAGGGAAAGACATCCGAGGGGTTCAATACTTTGCAAATCTCGCGGCATACCGGACTCCGAATGGGTCTCGGTAGAGGCCTGTGACTCAAAAATAGTGGGTATCGGTCTGCAAAAGTGCCTCACTTAGTACCAGCGAACCGGCGACTGGCTTAGGAGAAGCTTCGTCATCAGTTTTGGACCTCGATGGTCTGTCTCGGTCTTTTTCCTTGTGTTTTTTGTGAACTCCAGTAGTCGGACTGCTAACAGATGACATTTCAGGGTAGTTAAATC
>NC_056739.1:1190176864-1190182803 GCF_019279795.1 Protopterus annectens
ATTGCAGTGGCAAAGCCTGCTCTGGATTTAGAGTAGAGAGGTAAGTGGTAGTGCTTGGTGAAAGTTTGCATTGAACTTCAGGTTGCAGCCTCTAAAATGTCTTTGGTTGGTACTCCTCTGAGGAAGGCTGCTGAAGTGGTTGCTGCTTTGATTGAATGTGGCCTAATGCCCTTAGGCACTGGTTTGCCATGTTGTGAATAGCAGAAACGAATGCAGTGGCCTATCCATTTTGAAATAGTCTGCTTTGAGATAGCCTTTCCTTGTGATCCTGCAGCATAAGCTACCAACAATTGCTCTGTTTTTCTGAAAGCTTTTGTTTTGTCCAAGTAGAAGCGTAGCTGTCTGTGTATGTCCAAAGCGTGCAGAAGTCTCTCCCCTTTATTCTGGGGATTTGCATAAAATGTTGGCAAATGAATGGTTTTGTTAAGAGTCACACTGGATACTACCTTTGGCATAAATGCTGGGTTTGTCCTTAGAGAAACCCTGTCCAGATGAAAAATTATGAAAGGTTCCACAGCCATTAATGCCTGTAACTCTGAGACTCTTCTTGCTTAAGTTATTGCTAGGAGCAGAGCAGTTTTCCATGATAAGAATTTTATATCAGCTGTATTGGCTGGCTCAAAAGGAGGCAGTGTGAGCTTTTCTAAAACAGAATTGAGGTCCCATGTAGGTATCGGTGCTCTCCTTTGGGGTCTTATGTTTTGTCCTCTGAGGTACTGTCTTAGTAGTGGATGAGAGAAAATAGGAGGTTCCATATTGTAATGAGCAGAAATGGCAGAGGCATGGATCGTAATTGATGAGAAGGATAGGCCTTTGTCCAGCATCTCAGTTAGGTATTGTAAGATCTGAGGTATATTTGGAACAAGTGGTTCGAGTCCTTGTGCCTGGTTCCAAGCACAGAATCTCTTCCATTTTTCTGCATAAGATTTCCTAGTGCTGGGCCTCCTGGCTTCTAAAATGACATCCATAACAGCTTTAGAGAGAGGTGTGGTCTGAGTAAGTATTATCTGCCATGCAGCCAGATTTAAGGTTCTGAGTTGACCATGCAGAATCTGATTGTTTTGTTGAGACCGAAGATGAGTGAGGTAAAGCCCAGGCTGGGCCTTGAGACAAGCTCTTTAGGATTGGTACCAGTGCTGTGGCCAGTCTGGGGCAATCAGAATCATTCTTGGCTTCTCTTGTCTGACTTTAGGAGCACCCTGGGAAGGAGAGGCAGTGGAGGGTGAGGAAAGGTATAAACTGTCAGGGTTTTCCAGCTGAATGATACAGCATCCACTTTCCATGCTTGTGAGTGATGAGCTCTTGTGCAGAATCTCTGTAGTTAGCAGTTGTGAGGGGAGGCAAAAGATCTATGTCTGGGCCCCTATTTCCTTGCTATCATGCTGAAGACCTGTGGATTTAGTTTCCATTCGTGAGGATCCATGAGATTTCTGATTAGTTTGTCTGCCACAGTATTTTTCTTTCCTGGCAGGAATTGTGCCTGCAGATGTACTTGATAGGTCAGTGCTGTGTTCCACAAAGTCATGGTTTGCCTGCAGAGGTGGTATGAATGTGTGCCCCCTTGCTTGTTTATGTACCACATAACTGTGGTATTGTCTGTTTTTAGTAATAGTTGTCCTGGATGTAGTAGATCCTTGAAGGCTGTCAGGGCATTCTGTACAGCTAGCATCTCTTTTTCATTGATGTGAAGGGGCATTTGTTCTTCTGGGCACGTGCCCTGAATACATTTTCCTGCCATGTGTGCCCCCAGGCATAATCCGATGCATCTGTTGTTATTGTCTGCCTAGCTGTGGGTAAAGTGAAAGGCTGTCCCTTGTTGTGGTGACAGGCCAGTGCACACCATCAAAACTCCTGTTGCGGGCAGGGAAAGAGTCGTTATTGTTCCAAGGCTGTGGCAATGTGGAGTCCAAACACTTTTTAGATACCATTGTAGTTTCCTCATATGAAGTCTTGCATATGGAATTAGTAGAATGCAGGATGCCATGAAGTCCAGAGCCTGCAGAAATTTTCTTGCAGGGAGCTGGGGTTTTGTTGCCATCATTTGAAAGTAATGAGTCAGTTGCCTTTGCTTGTCTGGCATGAGATAAGCCATCTGGGCAGTTGTATTTAAGCTTGCACCCAGGAATATTATCTCTTGAGAGGGCACTAGTTTTGATTTCTTTTCGTTTACTGTGTACTCTAGGCAAATTAGTAATCTTTTTACAAACACCAGATGCTTTAGTAGAATGTCCTTGCTCTCGCTTGAATCAGGCAGTCGCCCAAGTAGGGATATATTTGAATTTTTGTCTGCAAATGCAATTACTGGTGCCAGGCATTTTGTGAAGACCCTGGGCGCAGTAGATAAGCCAAAGGGCAGTGCAGAGAATTGTTAATGCATTGAGCCAGCTATGAATGTGAGGTATCTTCTGCAAGATTGTCTGATTGGGACATGCAGGTATGCCTCCTTGAGGTCCAAAGTAACTAGCTGCCTTCTTACCCAGCATGGGTAGAAGTTGCTGCAATGTCAACATTTTGAATTTCGGAACATCCAGGAAAGTATTTAGAATTGACAGGTTTCAGTATTGGTCTCCAGGCTTTGTCCTTTCCAGCTACCAGGAAAAGTCTGAGTAAAATCCTTGTCCCTGTTCTTGCTGTGGTACTCTTGAATAGCTCTCATGTCCATGAGTAGAAATTTGTTTTGTGCCTCTGCCCATTGGTTTTGTGTCAGGTCTGGCATACCTTTTGATTTTGGAAGGGTGTGAAAGTGGAAATTGTAACCCCGAGAAACAATATTCAGAACCCATTTGTCCTGGGTGATCATGTGCCAATTTTGTGAGAAAAGTGCTAGCTTTCCAAGGGTGCTTCCAAAAGGTAAGTGCTTGGCATTTGTAGAGGGAAGTCATTGGGACGGTTTCCTATAAGGTTCTGATTTGTCTTCTCCTCCTTTGGGGGCTGAAGCACCCCATTGTTTAGGTCTGTATGAGCCGTGGGGCTGAGATCTGCCTCTTTGTGGCCTGACACAGGAAAGGACCAATTTTTAGAAGGCCAGTTTCTGCTAAATCTAGGTGGCTGAACCTGTAAGAAATCCTTTACTGTCTGCGTTAATTTTGCTTTATCCTCCATTTTCTTTAACACCTCAAACAAAGTATCATGCTGTAGTGGAGCATCCAATAATTTTACTTTAACATGATCAGGTAAACTTTGTTCTTTTAACCAAGCATGCCTTCGAATCTGTAACTGTGGCTCTGCAAGAAGCCTCTAATGAATCAAAACCACATTGCAGAGTATGCATTCCCACTTGTTCAGCTGCATGCAATAAATCCTGCATTTCCTTATCGTCAGGACATTCTGAGTTTGTAAGCATTTTCTGTTTTAACAAAGACATTAGGTATTGTTGATATTTAAGCATGTGAAACTGGCAATTTAAAGCCCTTACAGCTAAAGTAGCAGAAGTGTAAACTTTTTTCCCCCATCTATCCAGAAGCTCTAGAATCCCTATCCGAGACAGGGTTTTTTTGCAGTGGAAGCTCTTAACCCCTTTGGGATTTCTGAGAAATTGTTTCTGGAGTCCAGCAGCAGGGAGTTTTTTATAAAGAAATTTATGAGAGTCTAGGACCCTGTAGTACCTGAAAATTCTGGTTCATTGAATGGTGCAGGGAGTAAAGAATCTGAGGGCTAAAACTGGATTCAGAGAAACATCATCAATATCAAGCACAGGAGGGATAGCCAGGGGCCTGTGCTGGAGGCAATAAAAGAAAGTCTCTCTGAGCCTTTTCTTGGATTCTGAACAATCCTTGCTCTCCCCAATGGAAATGTTCCCTCATGTAGTGTGTGCAAGGTTTCCCCAAAGAGAGTAATCCTCAGGC
This sequence comes from Protopterus annectens, assembly GCF_019279795.1. Lineage (NCBI taxonomy): Eukaryota > Metazoa > Chordata > Ceratodontiformes > Protopteridae > Protopterus > Protopterus annectens. Next base: position 1,190,180,710 of record NC_056739.1, read on the forward strand.
GAGGAGGCTGAGGAATAGATTCTTACGGCATCAGAGTCCCTCATAGGGAGGAGAGAAATATCCCTGATCTGAACAGGAATCAGAGGAAATAGGAAACCTGGTCAGAGGAGTCATGAGTCAAGTGTCTTGCCTAGGCCTTTTTATCAGGGGGATGGAACCCCTGATCAAAGTAATGAAGTTCTCGACCCATTTTAAGCATCTGTTTCATTGGCATGGATGACATCCAGGAGAATGCTGTACTTGTTTCCCTTGTCTTTAATGGTGTTTTTTGACTTTTGCTGCTTGGCTGCTGTGGTAGTGGATTTAATAGTAAGCTACAGGCAAGGTCTGAAAACACCCTCAGAAGCAGATGCCTGCTCAGCGGCTCCTGGAATTCCATCTGAGGGAATAGTTTCCGCCCAGGCCTGAATACCTTGAGTTTCCTGGAGGCCTAGGTGTCTCCAGGTGCTTTGTAGTCGAGGAGGCGGCTCGTGGCTCTGAGATAGTGGGTATCAGGGGCGTGAGAAAGCGCCTCACTGAGAATCACGACTGGCCTGTAGTGCTTCATCGCTGTTTTTGGACCCTCGGACGCTCGTCCTTTCTTTGTCTTTGAATCAGTAGGTTGTTCCACGGCATTGCGAAGTTAAAACCTTCCGCCAGCGTAATGGAAAATCAAAATCAGCCAGATGCTAATAGTGCGCTGGTTGACCGGTAGCAGAAAAACCGGCTAACCAGCACGCCGCGGTTGGGGCCTAGGCAAGGAATACAGGGTATAATAATCTCATGAGGTATTTGCTTCTCACAAATACAATTGTTAACTTTATTTAACATTGGTCTGGAGGAAGAAAAGTTTCAACGGGTACTTAGCTTTATTGAAGACTTTGGTTCTGAAATTCAATTTCAAAATCTCAGGAGTCGACCAGCACTTGCGAACTGCTTTGCTTCGGGCACCGCGGCGGCAAGAAAGACTGAAGAAAATGGCCGCCGCATCTTTTATACCCCTGGCGACTGACTCAGGAAGAGGCGACAGCAACCACGACATAGACTGGAATTTGGTCACCGCGGTAGCTCAGCAGGATAACCCAAGTGTAATGACTGCAAAAAGTAAAACATTTATGATCATCATGGAAAGTAGAATCCTTTCCCACGAGTCGGCACACATTACCCCAAGAGCACAGCAACGGCTCATCCAAGAGGAGCAACACAGAACATCTAAACAAATTGGTGCCCCACTTGCCTCATCAGGTCATGCTCATGACCCATCATAAGAAAGAGACTGGGTAAAAATGGCATGCATGGCAGAGTCTCCAAGGCAAAAACTACAAGGACCAAAAAGAACATAAAGGCTCATCCACTTTCAATAAACCAACTCTTCCCGCGCTGCAGTAATGCACGCCCCAATGATAGTGCAGTAATGCAACAAAAATGATCGGAGCCAGCAAGTAGTGATCAAAAAACTGTATTAGGTTGAAAGCATCACAGCAGAAAACACATACCGTTTCGGGCCGGGTAAAATTACACAGCCTTCATCAGTGTATCAAAACTCAAAGCATTTCCCTGCCTATTGGGCCATGTAAGCATACAATCCCATTGTGGAAACTTTATAAATATTCATTAAGTCCTGGAGGGAAAAAGCCCACCCAGCTTAATGATCCACTTTTTTCTTTTCTATTTAAAAATCACGCCAACCAATTTATTTCATGGGCCACCCTGAATCACATCAATAATTGTGATTGTGAAATATTGTTGATGGGTGTGACAATCCAGTTTATACAATGCATCAGTAGCTTTTTCGTTTAACATTACCATAATGTTCTGAGACACGTAACCTTAAACATCTGGAAGTTTGACCACATAAATGATTTGCATGTGGCTACAGAATGGTCTAATCAGTGCTAGTTGCAAAAGAGGCGAAGATCAAAGACTTTTGAACAGTCACAATTGAAAATTCCTTTGTAATATATATTTGGTAATTTACAATGATCTCATAGGAAGCAAACCATACAGACTTTGTCCAGAGTCGGTAGTTTGTATTTTATCCCTGCCTCCTATCCCTTTTTTTTTGGTTTTGTTTTTAATTTTTTTGGTTTTTGGGGAAATTAAAGGGTTTCAAAA